>NC_137465.1:50817932-51024616 GCF_964235325.1 Thermobia domestica
TATGCCTCAATTTCATGACGAATCAGAACTTTCAGCACTCTAACATTGGCCTTACACCATTTTAATGAGATAAATCAATTGTTTTTTTTAAAGATATTTCCATTATTTTGACAATTACAACGACTCACCAAAGGTGGTCGCCAACCCTGGTTCGGCTAATAACATAAGTAAATCTTTAGTGGCCGTAATTGTTCACACCTTAAAATATCTTCCGTAATTATATCCACTAGTATTCTCACCTTTTATACTGAAATTACAAGTCGATGATGAGTAGTAAATAATTTATTCGTTGATTCTCTTTTAACGTATATTCACACAAACTGTTTTGCAATCAAACATGTTAATTATGTGTCTATAAACAACTACCTAGCAACCAACTATACAATAATGTATATTTCTTACATATATTAAAAACATTCTTCTTTTGTTATTTTTAAATTAACATTATATCAGGTATAGTGCTTATGTAGAAGCACTTTCTGCCCAAAAATACAGGTAATTATCAATCGATACAAAGTATCTCGTTGTATAAAATGTCGCCCGACGACGGGACTGAATATAAAAGTTACAAGCGAGCTTGGCTTTTATATTTAAGAACCACTGGTCCGTTTATAATAATGATATTCTATTAATTACGTCCTTTTACATTTTGATCGACCCTCGTATATAACTTTATTAAGCTTCCTTTATAGAAATACATTTATAATAAATCTTTTATTTCATTAATATTTATCTTTTATTATAGAAACGTCGTCGCTTATTAATCTAATCACTGAAGGGTGCGAAGTCAAAAATTGTAAAAGTCAATTACATTTTAAAACATAAATCACAATGATCAATAGTTTCAATCATTATTAAAAACGATCATATTAAGAAAAAGATGTTTGATCTTTCCAGGGCGCATTATATAGTAATTATGTTAGATGATATTTTAAAATATACATTATATCAATAAGGCGTCATGATACAAAAGGATCTTATTCGAATAACATATAAGGTAGCTCATAAAGACAGCCGTCGAATAATTAGCTTAATAGAATGAATCTTATATTTAACATAATCTTTGACAACAAAGTTTCAACACAGATCAATATAATGGAAATAACCTTTGTGATTAATCAATTATGGATCGAATTATAATTCTTCGCATTAACAAGAAAGAATTAAAATTATTTGAAAATTATCATTTGTTGAAACAGACATGATAAAATATCTAAAAGTCATAAGGGTTGTTTTCATTATTAACATTAACACATAAATTTGAAGATAAATGTTGATAAGAATCTATAGCTGATATGGGCTCAACCCTTACTTCATCAATTGCAGTCAATTTAAATTCGTACCTGCATATGATTCTAATAAAGTACATTGTACTGCACAATCATTATTATGTCCCGTATTATTGTTTTGTACAGGAATTGTGTCATTATCTTGATTTGGATGCGAAATGCCATCTCTTGAATTACGATTACGTGTATCCATATAGTTTACTGTATTCCTGGAATTTCGCCATGTATTTCGTCTATTTTTAAATCTATTTTGGTTATATGGTCTAACATACGGATTGCCACGATTAATTAGGTTAGGTGGATTCCCAACATATCTTCGCCTATTTTGTCCGTTCTGATTGTTGAAATTTGCTCGACTTAGGTTATATTCCGTATTGTCTGCATTACGGATATTTAGATTCCGAACAGGTACAAGGTGATCTGAATTGTTTTTAATTTTGCCTAATCCTGCTTGATGATTCTGAGCGTGGTATTGAGTTTCATAACATTGGACAAGCGTTAATAGGTGATTAAGACTCATACACTGGGTAGAAAACAGGATCTGTTGTAGTTTAAACGGTAGCAAATTTCGAATTGATGCAATTACTCTGGATTCCGATTGCAACGGATTTACGACTTTTAATTCGTTATATGTATTTACGACAAAATCGACAACAGATTTGTGCAAACGAGGATTAAAAGGTTGGTTTCTAATCGTGGCATCTCTGTTTGCAAGCAAAAAGTCGTTTTCGTAATTTGCAATCAGCGCTGCTTTGAATTCCTCATATGTATTGATGTGATCTCGTACTGCTTTAAACCATAAAGAACACGGTGGGAGTAATAAATGAGGGATTAGTTTCATATATTGCGATTTATCTATACACATTATATTGCACTCATCTTGAAATTTTTCTAAGAAAGAGGTAGCATTTTCATTACATTTACCACTAAACTTACTCATAGCACGTATTTCACTCATCTTTACACTTAACTTTACCTTCCTTTCACCATTTCGTGTTCGTGTTGAGTGACAATTTTTACCTACTGCATTATCTGTGGTTCCACCATCTCTTTTCCGCCCATCTTTATTCCTTGAATGAATTCCTTCCAAAATAATGTCCTCATCGGATGGATTACTTGAAGATGAGATAATATGAGGTCCACGTTGATCTGTTACGGGTGAATGCGAGGTCATCTCTTGTGAACAAGGGAACTCCAAATGATCATTAACCATGTTGTTGTGGTATGCGTTGTCCTTAATTTGTAACATCCTAATATCCTCTTGTAATGTAGATATCAACTGAGTATTTGCACGTATTTGGTTAGAATTATCCGTAACCTGAATCTTTTGTTGCCGTACAGAAGATTCTATTACTTCCAAATCCTTTTTTACACAATTGACTTCTTGGATTACATGGTTGTAATTATCCTGGCAATCTTCTGATACTCTTTTTAACTTTTCATCAAATTGTAATGTAAGGTCTTTCACCGCCTGGATCACAGATTGTTTCGTATCTTCTGAATTTTGGTCTATTTGCTCCAACCGTCCACTTAATTCCTCGTACTGTTTACTAAATTCCTCGGATTTCTGCTCCAATTGTCTACTTAATTCCTCGTACTGTTTACTGGATTCCTCGGATTTCTGCTGAACCGTATGCTTTAATTCTTCCGACATCTGGGCTAACTTTTGTTCTTGTCGCTGTAAAGCCATTAAGATTTTGTCTTCAAATGTCAACACTTCAGGTACAACAGGAGCTGTAT
Organism: Thermobia domestica; assembly: GCF_964235325.1. Lineage (NCBI taxonomy): Eukaryota > Metazoa > Arthropoda > Insecta > Zygentoma > Lepismatidae > Thermobia > Thermobia domestica. The sequence continues at coordinate 50,820,962 of NC_137465.1, forward strand.
TTTGTTCGTCGTTACCACTGTCACCAGTTTCTTTCTCCATTGCCTCACCGAGCATAATTTTTCTTGTGATTATTTTACCACTTCTAAGTATAGTTAAGTTCGTAGACATGAACCTTATTACTGAAGTAAATTCACCCCTTACTTTGTACTTCAGGATATGAATTTACAAAGTTCCCGGGTGAGGTAAACCAAAATTTTACAACGACTCACCAAAGGTGGTCGCCAACCCTGGTTCGGCTAATAACATAAGTAAATCTTTAGTGGCCGTAATTGTTCACACCTTAAAATATCTTCCGTAATTACATCCACTAGCATTCTCACCTTTTATACTGAAATTACAAGTCGATGATGAGTAGTAAATAATTTATTCGTTGATTCTCTTTTAACGTATATTCACACAAACTGTTTTGCAATAAAACATGTTAATTACGTGTCTATAAACAACTACCTAGCAACCAACTATACAATAATGTATATTTCTTACATATATTAAAAACATTCTTCTTTTGTTATTTTTAAATTAACATTATATCAGGTATAGTGCTTATGTAGAAGCACTTTCTGCCCAAAAATACAGGTAATTATCAATCGATACAAAGTATCTCGTTGTACAATCTGTATACATTGAATTTAAAGATAAATATGAAACTGAAAAGCAGACAAATATTGTGCACAAAGTACAATACATCGACAATCTAGCTGAAGATGGAACATAATGAAGATATAATCAAAAAAGGAATCCTAAAATGTTCTTCATTCAGAAGGTTTAATTAGGGTTTTAATGGTTTTACTAGATTTGAGTGCCCTAGATGAGTTTGAACATGGGCGTTCCCTCTAAGCTATATCAAACATAAACTCAAAGTGGCGGCCACATCTAAGCTAGATAAGTATATTTCTTTGGAGTACGGTTCGCGAATTAAATTCCAGACTTCTTGAGTCACGGCATATAGTTTTGTAGTTTTAAAGGAATATTAGTATGAAATGAAAATGTTTATGGATGTTTACAGCTATGAAAAGCACAAAAAGATGTACATTCTGTAAATACACTATACCAGAAATACATTTTTGCTTTAGGTTAAATACTTTGAATTTTTACTTTTTATTTTTATTTATTTATTTTTTTTATTTTTATTTTTTGAAAATAGCAAAAAAAATCAATAGTGACTCGATGTTGAAGCAGGCACGTAGCCAAGGGTGACCCCCCCCCCCCTTCGAGACAAGAAATGAAAAAAATAGGGAAGGATGAAACAAAATGAAATGAGAAAAAGAAGGATCAGCGTTGAAAATAAACTACAGGAAGTTTTTGGTTACTCTTTCGTATGAGGAAATTTGTATTACTTGCAATACATGGTTGCGAGGTGAGGAATATATCCTGGAAGAGACAGGGAATTTGAAATTTCTAAAAAAGTTGCGGAATTCTCAGAGTTTCTGCTACTAGTCAGGGAGATTTCAAGCTTCCGAAAGCATAGTGCCGTTGTGTAACAGCGTGGACATTTTTTATCATAATTTTTCGTCATCGTATCCTTGCAATATCAAATGTGTTATTTCATAAACAATTTTCTACTGCTCCTTTAACCTGTCATTTGAAATAGACAGTAGTTGAAGGAATAATAAAAATTTTAAAAAAAATGTAGAAAGAAAAGTTCTGTCAACATTTGATTCAGCAGAAAAAGGAACACAGATATTGCAAAATATTTACAAGACATTATTTAGTATGTACTTTTTATAATAGTGAATATGTACTTATTATAATAATTGAGGTCATAATGAAAGGAAAATTGTTATATTTGAATAAACAGAGGAAGGATGTAAATATTGTATAATCTTTTTCAATATTTTTTTTTATTTTACTCGAGATTTCTTCATAGTTTATTAAAATACTTACCAACATATCCTCACAAACCAATATATGTTGATAATAAAGTAGTTTAGATTGATCTAGCTCCTGGGCCTTAGAATTTCATGTCACGCCCCCTTCCCCCCGTTACGAAATCCTGGTTAAACGAACCAATATATGTTCCAGTAAAATAGTTCGGGCCCCTGGTGTGATGACCACAGTATTTCATGTCACGGATCCACCCCCCCTTCATGAAATCCTGGCTACGTGCCTGTTTCAAGTCAATTAAATAACTGAAATTTATATCCGGATTCAAGTATTAAATTGGTATCTAATTTAATAGTTTATTTACAATTAATCATTTCTAGCTAAGGTCTTTTTTTATGCTACTATACAGGGTATTAGTGAACTATATCGAGAAACTTTAAGAGGCGATTCCTTGCATCAAAATAAGAGGAAAAGTTCTTATGGAAAAAGTTTCAGAGCTACAACCATCCACATGCTTGGAGGAAAAATTGCAACAGGCGTTATTTCGAGTAAGAGGAACCATTAAGTCCATATCGCGTAAAGGAAGTCACACATATACATAATTCAAAATTGCATGTTTCAGTAATGTGCAATGGTGCGCAAGGGATTACCCGCATATGTTCCCAATAAAACTCCCAGATGTGCAAGACTTAAAGCTGGGTTAAAAATAGCCAAATCGTAAGTCTTGATAGTAATGAATATGGAATTCGTCGGTAGTCGGTCGGAAATTTAAAAACCACTAGTTCTATGGTTCCTCATATTCGGAATAACACGTGATGGAATGTATGTTTTTTCACGCTTTCAATGGTCTTAGGTCTGAAATTATGCGCTCTTCCCCCACGTGTTCATATGAATTTTTATTCTCAATTTGATATGAGGAATCACCTCTTAAAGTTGTGTATCAGGGAAATACTTCATTAACACTTTGTATAATAATCTGTTACGGTATTTTAATATTAGTAATTTAAAGTATCAGCAATCAAGTCAATGTGGTTGTGCTATTCAACTTTTGGGTCATTTTTCATAGATAGTTCCGTTATCTATACTAGAATATTATCTTGCGAAGAAATTGTCTTCTTCGTACTGCCACAGAAGGAAAGATGGAAAGCGAGGGATAGAAAGAAGAAGAACACAACTGAGCGATGATTTGAAAAATAAAAGAAAACATTGGGAATTAAAAGAGAAAGCAGAAGGTCGAGAAATATAGAAGAAACATTTTCAGGCTGAAACCTAAAATAATAATAATAATAATAATACGGGCATAGAGTGCGGGGATTCATATAGGGATGCGTTCGAGTCGAGTCGAGACAGAACTTTCCTGACAAAATTCGAGTCGAGACACAGCTCTTCCAATAGAAAAATATATATTTTTCGAGTCGAGACATCACTTTTACAGGATATTTTCGAGTCGAGACAGTCTCAAATCTTGTCTCGTGCGCATCCCTAGATTCATAGTAACTCGCGTCTTGGAGGAATACTGGAAAACCTTTCTTCACAGAATTTAAATCATTTAATCAATCCTGACCAGATTTTAGAATGATAGCGACCACGGATAGCAAGGACACAGAATAGAATGGTTGGGTTTGGAATCACAAGTGCCATGGACGAATAGTCCCATAAAAACACTTCTTTCATAGAGTTTAAACCACTAATCAATTCTGAGGAAACTTTGTAGAATGATAGTTACAACTGTAGGGATAAATATTCGGAAGTAGTCAGACTTGCAAATGGACTATAATATGGTTATGAACTTCAATATAATTTGGATCGGGTCCCATAATTAAAACCGGGTCCCGTAACTTCTACTGACCCCCTTCATTTTTTGGGCTGACTACGGGCCTGAATATCATGTAAAACCGATGCCAATAATAGAATATAATTGAGGACCTGAATTGCAAAACGTCCCAAGTCCATTAATTGCAAATTTGCAATTTTTTTTATTCGTCGGCATTTATGTTTCACCTGCAGAACATTACAGCCGAAATCCAACTCGAAACCTTCTTTGTAATGGAAAAGTAATGCAGCTGAATAGAAAACATACCAAATCCGTGGATTCTGGATGTTATGATATTCTAATTCAGTTGAGGGACTGAGGACGTTGTTTCGTCCAGGCGAACCACATCGCTACAATGGAAAATAATAATAATAATAATAATAATAATAATAATAATAATAATAATAATAATAATAATAATAATAATAATAATAATTATTATTATTATTATTATTATTATTATTATTATTATTATTATTATTATTATTATTATTATTATTATTATTACAAATACAAATTTTCATTATTGAATGACCTAGAAAACTATTTTGCTGTAATGCTTTATTTTGACCATCGCAAACGAGTGTTAGTTGCGTCTGTGACATGTAATGTCTGCTGAGAGCAGAGCCAGTGATTAGAACGTACGCAGATCACGAACTTGAGTTGCTGGATATACGTCATCGTTGAACAAGTTTGAAAATATACGTAGTTCACAGTATAGAGGATAGTGGTAATATTTGTAGTGACAATGATCAAGAAATATGTGGGAAAAAGCGGAAGAAGGTGGAGAATTGGAAGCACAATGTTGCCAAGAGGAAACTAAATACTGGAGAAGAATGTATAAACCACAACGGGAAAAGTGTATACTGCAAGAACGACAGGACCGAGCTGTAAATGCAGGAGAAAGTGTTTGAATTTATTCAGTGAAGAAGAAAAATGGTTATCATCAGTAAGTTTAACGTTATTTCTGAGAATCTTTCTGGATTAATGTCTCCTAATATTGTGGTCCGCCGAAGACCTCGCACACAAAAACGTACACCTAAGAACTTTAGCATGAAGTATAGGGTATCCGTAGTTACTATCACTCATATTGTATGTCGGATGGTATCTGTATTCTTCATGGTATTGGTGAAGGAAGGGTTAAGCGCTTAACAACCTTAACATCAATGGGAAAAGTCCGATCGAAAAAGAGGTCGCCATTCCAATAGGACCTGTATCTTGTGTGCAGAAACAGTATCTAAGGTAGAGAATAACATACGCTCCTTCCCCTATAAGGTCAGTCACTATGGATGAAACAAAAATAAGAAAAGATATTTATCTTCAGATTAAAGTATCATGAAATGTACGAACTGTATCGTGAAAAACATGAACTCGAAAGTTATTTGAAAGTGAAAAGTTGTGTATCAGCAGGAAAAATGGATGCAGAAGTGAAATACAGATGATTTCACAAATATTTTACACACAACTAAAACTATTGTTTTGGCTGTCCTGCTACACATGTTTATAATACTTATGCCGAGCTGGAAAACAAACTAAAATCATGTAAAAATGATGACTTAAAGAGACAAATTACACTAAAACTTTCCATCCACAAGCGCAAGGCCTCAGTGTTTTACGGCAGCAAGAAAAGATTTTCGCATTTGGTCAAGGCTGAAGAAAATGCAGAATTACTATGCTTTGATTTTCAACAAAATTTACCGTGCTATTTGAATGAGATATTTTACCTTCTTCAACTTTGCGAATTTCCTTTTGTGTTCACAGTGCCAAATACGATAAAGATACAGTGTTCATGTGGAATGAATCACAAGGACGGAAAGGTGTGAATGAAGTAATTTCATGTTTACAGGTGTATCGAGACTGTCTTACCTTCGTATATTTACACTCTTAATTTGTTATCAGACGCATGTATTGGCCAGAATAAAGACATGACAATGGTGCAGTACGTATCAGCATTTACTTGTTCATCAACATTGAAATACATATACCATTATTTCCCCATGAAAGGCCACAGTTTTTTTGCCATGTGACACTAACTTCGCGAAAATAGAAAACATTAAAAGGAAGAAAGAAAGGATGGAAACATCAAAAGACTGGGAACACACGGTAGAGAATGAGGCACATTTCGATGTCATCCGCATGAATGGTACTGATTTCCATGCAGGGGCGGATCCAGGACGAACTTCTGGGGGGGGGGGTTGTAATACTGCTACTTAGAGCTATTTTTAAGAGCTCCAAACTGGGATGGGTTTTATTTATATATAAAATAAGAAAGTGTCCTTTTCTGGGAGGGGCGGCGATCGCCCCCCTGGATCCGCCCCCTGTTTCCATGAATACAAAGACCATCTTAGTTATTGTTTTAAAATATCAGTGCAACAAAAAGGCCAAAGATTCTCTGTTTCCAAATACATGTATACTTTAAAACGAAATTTATCAGATGTATCCTTCAACTGTGTTCCCCTTTACTCCTCAAGACTGTCAATAAAGGTTGAAAAGGTAGAAAACCCGAATCGTCTACTGAATTATGCCATACTATATTCACACTTACAATGTGTAACGTACGTTAAAAAATAAAATTTACGTCATACTCACACAACATGTAACCAATTATTCACATTTTCAACATGTATTTGAACATCGCAAAATGCAGTCATCGTCAATGTTTTGCAAAACATCCCAAGTCCATAGACATATTTTCAAATTCATATTTTAGTTTCATACAGTTGAGACTTTCAGGGTAGACAAAAATTAACATAATTCATAAAACAAACCACACAACAGTACTTCCACAAACAAACATTACCTGTTATACTGTTTTATATCCATCTTGACAAAAAATACTCACATGGTCTTGGGACGTTGCGCAATTCAGGTCTTCAATCTTTAAAAACAGAAAACAGAGGAAACTGTTTCCCAGTTCTACTGTGCACAATAAATTTTATCCCGAGGATAACCATAGCAGACGTCCCCGATTATGAAGTGGTATCAGCAGGACCGTATCCACGGGGGATCTAGGGGGGCCGGCCCCAATAAAATTTTCACGGTAGCCTTGGAAGTGAACTATAGGATGATGATGAACCATAATATGATTGGGTAGGGTCCCCCTAACTTCTACTGATCTCCCACTTACATTTTTGGGCTAGCTACCGGCCTGGGTGTCAGCTGAACACTTTTCAAGCGGCTTACAGTCTATCAAATATAATATTTCAGCTCGATTCCTAATAGAGGTTAATGCTTTTCTTTCATCCAGGATATTTTATTCAACGCAATGAATAATTTATAGTCAATGAGGAGATTTTTCTTCGTGATGTTGCCGAAAAGAGCCGATATTATGAAATCGCCGCTTCACACCAGCTTCGGCTTTTGCGATTTATGAAAAATAGCGTTTGATAGATAGCTGCACGGGCTGTAAATAAAACGAAGGAGGAGTATTCCTCAGTATTCTTTCACACTGTTTCTAGATAATCAAGGTTACTGCCCGCACTATTGATGGTAGTTGAATGTTTAATCTTCTGTCAAATAATCCATGTATATTATTTTCGTAATTAGAAAAATCATACGTTACAAATTATCCTGTCATTATTACAAGCACAGATTCATGTTTTGTTAAACGTTTTAAGTTTGTCGCCAGAGCTGCTGTCTAAATTATAGCAGAGAATTTGGCAACATTGCCTTCATCTCATCGTATATTTCTTCAATTATGAGTCGCTAGGTTTTCCTTAACTGTATAATAGTTAGAATACATACATAGTCATTCAATGGAATATATAATTTTATCATAAAAGTTCTTGTTCAGATGCATTATGCCCAATACAAAGTGTTTCAAAAGTCAATTACCATCCCTTTTAAAACCCGTACGGATGTATTTAGATCGAACTTGATGTAGAAAATATACAATAAGGTTAGAGGCAAACCTTTTAGATGATGGTTCGCGCACGGCCGCCATCTTGAATTTCATTTTTTATATTTCGAACGATAGGTGGGTCATGTGATACATGACTTTAGGCTAGAATTTGCTCAGGATGTCAAATCTGAAATCAGATTTCATTTATCTTTGTAACCGTCCGGGGATCGGGTCGGTGTTCGGGCTGCCATTTATTTATAACCAATTCGAGGTCCAGTCTCTGTTCGTGGTTCTCTCCTCCGTGGTCCTGCCAATAAGTATTCTGCTAAGACCAGAATTTACCTGGATAGGACGATGAAAGACCTCTCCAAGTAGGGGTTACAAATTGTTTCCAAATCGCTCGTCGGTCTCAATGATGAGGTGAGCATTAGCCGCCGAGAGGTTTGGATGTCTCGTCTCGAAAACCTCACAGACGATCAGACGGTCATCCAGACCATAACGCACACAAACATCATTCACACAAACAACGAAAACACACTGGATTAAATAACACTATACTTATTTATTAGAATACTAATATATAAAAATATCGAAGAGGAATGAACACAACACTTAACACAGAATATGTATAATAATGTTCATTACTAAAATCACACTTTGCCTTTTTAATGCACTGTAGCCCTTTATATATATATATATATATATATATATATATATATATATATATATATATATATATATATATTTGGTCTAGGAATTAATTCGTGCGGGTGGACGAGAGATGGCGCAACGAACGGAGCTTCCCACAGTTCCGTGTATCCACACATGTGTTGCAAACCCCTGTCATCGCGTATCGTTCGTAGTATATGGCAGTGGATTAAAGCGTCAACAACACCAGTTTGTAGTTAAGTGAACATGGCGCAATTTGTGTCTGATAAAGTGTTTTTGCGGGGTGTCCTGCTGCATTACTTTAACATGCAGAAAAGTGCGACTGAAAGTCATCGTATTTTGGTGGAAGTGTATGGTGACCATGCTCTAGCTGAGCGAACGTGTCAGAAGTGGTTTGCACGGTTTAGAAGTGGTGATTTCGGCTTGGCAGACCAAGAGCGAGCTGGACAGCCAAAAAAATTTCAAGACGAAGAATTGACAGCATTGCTCGAGCAGGATTCGTGTCAAACGCAGGAACAACTTGCAGCAGCATTAGGCGTTGATCAAACAACAGTCTCCAAACGCTTGAAAGCCATGGGAATGATTCAAAAGATGTCACATTGGGTTCCACATGAATTGAAAGACAGAGACGTTGAAAGACGAGAAACCATTTGCGAATTGCTGCTTCAACGACAGAGCAGAAAGGGGTTTCTGTATCGAATTATTACGGGTGATGAGAAGTGGATCCATTACGAGAACCCTAAACGAAAAAAGGCCTGGGTGAAACCAGGTGAACCAGGTCCATCACAACCAAAACGAGATATTCACTGTGCAAAGGTTATGCTGTGCATATGGTGGGATATGAAAGGTGTGGTGTACTATGAGCTGTTGCAACCGGGTGAAACTATGAATGGGGAACGTTATCGACGACAATTAATGCGTTTGAAGCAAGCTCTGGCCAGAACACGACCAGAATGGGAGAACAGACATGATAAACTTATTGTTCAACATGATAACGCTCGCCCACATGTCGCAAAACCGGTCAAAACCTATTTAGAAAATGTCGGATGGGAAGTTTTACCCCACGCGCCGTATTCACCAGACGTTGCTCCTTCGGACTACTACTTGTTCGATTGCATGAACAACGATTTGATTGGACAGCGGTTTACTTCTTCAGAAGATATCGAAACATGGGTCTCTGACTGGATCGCTTCCAAGGATGAGGACTTCTTTCGCCACGGAATCCGTACATTGCCTGACAGATGGGCGAAAGTGGTGGCTAGCGATGGACAATATTTTTCTTAAGGTATTTATGTATTTTGTGTTTGTACTACAGCTTCAATGTGTGCGTACCAACCGCACGAATTAATTCCTAGACCATATATATATATATATATATATATATATATATATATATATATATATATATATATGTGTGTGTGTGTGTGTGTGTGTGTGTGTGTGTATGCGTGTGCGTGTGCGTGATTATAATTCAGATTTCACTGCAAATGCTTCTCTCACACCATTGACGCACTTGGGGGATTAGCACTGGGGAAAAGTTGCCGAGATAATCCCACGTAGGAGTTCAGTTGCTACACCAAACAATCCTGAAGAGTAAAGATGAGTCTTCAGCAAATTAAAAAACAAAGTCTCCAAAGTAGAATGCTGATTTTGGAGGGCGCGTTTATAACTCTTTGGCGCACAAGGTTTATGAACCTGAGACTTCACTAGTTGGGGCTAGCCGTAAGAAAACGTTCTTCGCCGACTAATAGCTTATGCCCCTTAACACAAAATCATACTTAATTCCCGACGCAATGTGCGTGGTAGCTGCACACAATACCGGAGTCAAACTCCCTAGCTCCAAAGTTATAGATACGACCTGCAGTAGTTGACTGAAGAGTGTTGGCAGTTCATTCTAAAAACCACTCAGTTGAATTACCTATATGCACATGCAAACAGAATACGGAAAATAATGTATGTTAATTTTAGTCCACTGGCTACGATGGACGAGACACTGCGATAACTCGGGCGTGAGAAACTACAGGTAAGGAACTGCAAAAAATTATGAGGCTGGTGCCACTCTGGTGCTCGAAAATCTGGTCAACTAGTATTTCCATAAATGATTAAAGAAAGCACTTAATTAAGTTCCAAATAACTGCAGAATATATACTGTGCATAATAATGTCAGGAAGAAACACTGAAAAGGTTCGTAGTTCACTAACAAGTTCTCACCAAAAAGCAATGTTTTAAATATATATATGAAAAAGCAATGAAATACTTCTTTGTCCAGTTGTGTGGGAAAGAAACAATTCCCACCGAAGAAAGAACTTATATGTGTCGCAGAATAAAGTATAAATCGAAAAAAAAAAATACCGTCTTTACGAAATATACAGAGCGTCCACAAAAAAATACTTCTATAACCTGGTGGCGGTTATATCTTTATTTGATGAAAGGCTATTGCCAACTGAGAGTTACGCTTACCTGTTTTTTTGCAAGTGCTGAGCCATACCTTTAACAACTTCGATTTTTTTAAAACAAAGTTCCTCAGAATTAGTAAGATAATTTGTACGTACAAGAAAAAAGTAGGGTGGTCTCTTGACTATCCGAACTATTTTTTTTAAGTATGATAAAATGATGAGAAATATTTTGAATGATCTGCTTGATCTTTAATCTGACATCATCAGCATGCGTAAGTGGAGGAACTTTTTGTTACGGGGACTTTTTTTCCCAAAGTTTTGATTCTTTCATCTTAGGGCTACCTCTTCACCTTTATGCAGGACGCGCACACAGAAATTTTTGTTGGTATGGGTTCAAACTCTGGGTGGGAGAGTCTAGTACTGTAAGCCACTACGTCCATGAAGTACTGAATGCGTATTTTCTGTACCCGAAAAGACAATAAGTAAAATCACCTACATTTTCAAAATTAAAAAAAAAAAACGAAAAGAAATGAAATGAAAAGAAAAGAAAAGAAAGAAAGAAAGAGAACTAGATCGCTTTTATAAGAGTACAAATGAAGTGTAAGACAAATTTTCATGTTATTCCCAGTAGCGGATCTAACTTAGCGCCGTGAAGCCCCCAGTTTTTTGAATGACAAAAATAATTTAAGCTATTATTTATATTATTTTTGAAAGTTTATAGTAAACTCATGATATACTTATCATAGTTTGGGTTTCGATTGTCTTTTTGGTCAGGAAATAGAAACAACACCATGTTTTGGTATAAAAATGTGTTTTTAATGGAATAGGTGCAGCAATAGAATTATCCGGCTTTTCTGTTATCCTACCTTCTCTTCCTCCACATTAGGAAGAATAGTCTACACACTACTTTACTTATTAAAATCCTGATTTAAATTAAGCGTAGTCTCGACTATTGCCGATAGATGGTAGCACGTTTCCCCTATCTTTGCAATCTACGATAAGGAACGACAATATTAGTAGCTTTTCAATCAAATTCGGGAAATTGAAATTGGAATTTTTTCCAAGATCAAATTGAATCAATGATTAAAGAATGGTCTCAGCAAGATTTGTTATCTTATTTCTTTCATTGTTGAGAACAGTGATGCCAACCTGAAACATTATAAGATCCCATCCCAAGAGGCAGAAATTCCCATTTTGCTCTTGAATTCCTCATGATATACTAATTGAGGAGGACTACTTAAAAGCAGGGATGTAATGAGGGTATACGCGAGTATACGGCGTATACAGGCCCGTGCTGGCCCACCGGGACACCGGGACGTGTCCCGGTGCGCCCTCCGAAACATCACAGTATAAATAAAGACACAAGTTTTTAGTAACAATTTATTCCAGTTTAATTGGTAAAGAACCCGTGAAAGGTGCAGTGCGCCCTTTATATCAGGCGCCCTTGCGAGTCCACATCAAAGATGAAAGATTTTATTTACTCTTCTGTATACCATAGTTCTGTACAATAAATACATACAATTACTATTGGTAAAGAACCCGTGAAAGGTACAGTGCGCCTTTTACATAAGGCGCCCTACGAAACATCACATTATAGATAAGTGGTTTTAGTTATTCTGTGTACCAGCTTTATATAATGAATTCAAATAATGATTGTTAATAAAGAAGCTGTGAAGAATACAAGGCGCCCTTTACATGAGATGCCCTGCGAAATATCACATTTTTTAAAATTTTATTCTTCTGTATTTCAGTTTCATATTATAAATTTATACAGCTGCTATTGGCAGAGAACAGGTAAAGAGTACAAAAATATTATAAAGTTATGTAACTATAAAACGAAACAACGCGATACATCAAGAATAGTTCGGATATTCAAACGTACGATGCATTCATGAAATACTACACTGATACTAGTCCCTAATTTACGATTTTTACGGCATCGAAGGTTTCACAGTTTTAATATGCATCCGTATATCCGAGCATATTGATTGTTCCTGTGTGTTTTACATCAGTGTTCGGATAATCAGTACCTATTGTAATTCTGAAATATAGCTACTTATATATTAATTTCCGTAAAATGTGGTCTTCCTGTCACCACGGCACGGCGCGTCCTCAGGTGATCGAGGAGAAGGCCTCTGGGATATAGAGGTTAGCTGAGAATATACTGAATAAGCAGTCGCGGACAGCGAAGAGGTGATCTCCAGCTTGGGGATTTGGTGTGGAGCTAACAACTCATCCTGTTTTTTTTATTTATTTATTTTTTTTTTTAAAAAAAGCTTGTTCAGATATATTCGCAGAATCTTCGGATCAGAACTGATAACTTGGCACGAACTCAGCAAAGTAAAATCGACATGAGAATTGGAACATGGAAGATAAGAAGTCTCTATAGGGCAGGCGCGTTAAAATGTGTAACGAATGAGTTTAGAAATATAAGATGGACCTAGTGGGATATCAGGAAGTTAGATGAGAAGCAAATGGAGGAGTCAAGTCAGGAAATTTTACGTTCTTTTACGGGGAACGAATTAAAAATTACCAACTAGGATCAGGGCTTTTCGATCACAAACGAATACGTAATATCAGCAATTACATGGGCTGAATTTGTTAATGATAGATTTTCTTTTACTTCTCTTAAGGGTCGGTGGTGTAATATTATTGTTTTAAATGTACCCTACATGCCCAACAAAAAATAAGGATGACAATAAAAAAAAAATATGAAAGAATAGGACGGGTATTTGATCACCTCCTGCAATACCATATAAAAATTCTGTTAGGCGGTTTCAATGCGAAGGTAGGACGAGAGGGTATTTTCAAACCGATTATAGGGAATAAATGTCTGCTTAAGGAAGGTCGTGACAACGGCGTTAGACTCTTGAACTCTGCAACATCCAGAAACCTTATCGTGATGATTACAATAATCCCACATTGCGACGTTCATAAATATACCTGGACCTCACCAGACGGAAAAATACATAATCAAATAGATAATGGTTTAGTAGATAGAAGAAAACAGTCTAGCACAACTGGTAGAGACTATCGTTGAATAAAGGAAATATTCAATATCTGAAAACGGAGCGGTTTAATTTTAAAAAAATTAGGGGAGCGTCAGGTGAGAGGGGAGTCAGATTGAAATGTCGAATAGATTCTCGGTTTTAGAAGGTTCGGAGTGCACAAGTGTTCAGTATACTTGGTTGAAATTAGAGATAACATTAAGATTTCAGCGAAAGAAATATTGGGACACGCAGAAATACGTAGGAACAAAGCATGGTTCAACCAGGAATGCACTAAAGTAGCAGAGAAGATAAAACAGAAGAAACAGTGTTGAATACAAAATCCGAACAAAATAACTACATAAAATTTCACTGTCATCTGGCGGAAAACTTCCAAAACTTTTAGAACAAAGAAACGCGATTTTTGAAAGCTAAAATTAATTAACTTGAAGATAATAGTAAAAAATAAAAACATTCCGGACATGTATAAATGCATCAACGGACTTAAGAAAGGCTATCAATTTCGTGCTTATATATTAAAGAAAGCTAAAGGAACAGTTCTCACTGATCAGAATAGCATCTTAAATAGATGGAAAGATTTCTTTGACGATTTGCTTAGCACATAGCCAAAAATTAATGTGCGTGGAGAAAGTGAAATGCATACAGTATAACCGTATATTCCAGAACATAACCAGACATAAATAGAAATCACTATTAAAAAATTAAAGAAACACACATCTCCGGGTGTAGACGAAATTCTGATTGACTTAATTTTAGCTGGGTGGGTGGGTGGGATTGTAGAGCAAGATACACAAACTCATTCTCCTTATCTGGAACAAGGAGAAATTACCACAAGAGTGAAAAAAATCAATCATTGTCCCAGTTCAGAAGAAAAGCAACAAAACTGAATTAATAGTTATTGAGGCATTTCTCTTCCGTCAACATCCAATAAATTTTCTTACACATTCTATTAGCAAGATTGACTCCATACACAAGTGAAATTATTGGAGATTATCAGAGCGGATTTAGGTAAAAATCGATCAACTATTGACCAGATATTTACTATTCAACTAATACTTGAAAAGTAATGGGAATACAATATTCTGGCACATCAATTATTGACTTTAGACTAGGGTAGGGGGGAAACATTGTATAACATGCTTACAGAATTTGCAATACCGAAAAAGGTAGATTAATTAAGATATGTTTAAATGAATCCCAAAGTAAGATTCGAGTAGGGAAATTCTTGCTCACGAGCTTTCACGTTGAGAATGGCCTGAAAGAAGGAGATGCGTTGTCGCCATTATTAAACTTTGTTCTGCAGAACACTATAAGGAAAATCAAAGACAGGAATCAGGTCCTAGAGCTGAATTGTATTTATCAGGTTATGGCATATGCTTATGATGTAAATTTAATACGGTATGATAGAACAATAGAAAGGAATGCAGAAATCTTACTTATCGCTTGCAGAGATATGGGCTTAAAAGTAAATGCAGAGAAAACTAAATAAATGGAAGATTGTCGGGATCGTAATACTGCATGTTATGGATGCGTTAAAATACCAAATAATACTTTCTTTTTGCAAAGTGAATACTTTCAAATATCTAAAATCATTATTAACAGATCAAAACCATAATCACAAAAAAATTGATGGCAACTGAAAGCAGGGATTTCGTGTTATTATTTAATTAAAAATCTTTTGTTGTCGCGAATTCTGTTGAGGAATTTGTAGCTTAAAATATAAAACGATAATCATGCCTGTTGTGCTGTATAGTTGCGAAACATTGTCACTGACTCTGAGGGAAAATCGCAGACTGATAATATTTGAAAAAAGTTTCTTAAGCCAATATTCGAATTCCAAGAGGAACGGGAGTGGGGAAGGGCGGAAACTCCATAACGATGAACTGAATAATTTTATACCGTTTACAAAAACATTGTTAGGGTCACCAAGTCTAGGAGGCACAAATTAGCTATTTACGTTAATACTAAAACAAATTTGGTGGTGACCTTGATATAACTAACTAACTAACTCTATGGCCTATGGAACCCGGAGGTTCAGTGCTGCGTTCACAAAAGCTCTCCACTGACTTCTATCCTTAGCTAATTGCATCCAGTTTCTACTTTGTATTCCTATCTCTGCGAGACCCATCTTAATATTATCCTCCCATCTGCGCCTAGGTCTTCCTAATGGTCGTTTTCCTATGGGTCTACCAGTCAAGACTTTGAAAGCGTTTCTACTTTCTTCCATTCTAGCTACATGACCTGCCCACCTAAGCCTCCTAGACATGACGACCCTAACAATGTTGGGTAAACCGTATAAACTATGTAGTTCCTCGTTATGAAGCTTCCGCCATTCCCCATTCTAGTTCCTCTTGGGTCCGAATATTCTTCTCAGGATCCTGTTCTCAAATACTTTCAGTCTATGTTCTTCCCTCAGAGTAAGCGACCATGTTTCGCAACCATACAGAACAACAGGCATGATTATCGTTTTATATATTTTAAGCTTCAAATTCCTCGACAGAATTCGCGACGACAAGAGATTTTGAACCGAGTAGTAACACGAATTCCCTGCTTTCAGTCGACATTTAATTTCGTCGTGAATATGATTTTCGTCTGTTAATATTGATCCTAAATATTTGAAAGTATCCACTTTATCAAAAGTATTATTTAATATTTTAACGCCTCCACAATTTGCCGTATTACGGTCCCGACGCACTTCCATGTATTTAGTTTTCTCTGCATTTACTTCTAAACCCATGTCCCTGCAAGCGTTTAATAAGATCTCTGCATTTATTTCTACTGTTCTCCTATCCTCCCCTATTAAATTTACATCATCAGCATATGCCATAACCTGGTGAATGCCGTTCAACTCTAGGCCCTGGTTGCTATCTTTGATTTTCCTTATGGCGTATTCCAGCACAAAGTTAAATAATAATGGCGACAACGCATCTCCTTGTTTCAGGCCATTTTCGACGTGGAAGCTCGTGGACAAAAATTTTCCTACCCGGACTTTACTTTGGGATTCACTTAAACATATCTTAATTAATCTAATTAGCTTTCTCGGTATTCCAACTTCTGTAAGAACGATGTATAATGTTTCTCTCCTAACCGAGTCGTAAGCCTTTCTAAAATCAATAAATAGTTGATGTACCGGGGAATTGTATTCCCACTTCTTTTCGAGTATTTGGCGAATGGTAAATATTTGGTCGATAGTTGATCGATTTCGTCTAAATCCGCACTGATAATTTCCAATAATTTCATCCGCGTATGGGGTCAATCTTGCTAACAGAATATTTGAAAGGATTTTATAGGATGTTGACAGAAGAGAAATGCCTCGATAATTATTACAGTCAGTTTTGTCGCCTTTCTTGTGAATTGGAACAATGATTGACTCTTTCCACTCTTGTGGCAATTCTTCCTTGTTCCAGATAAGGAGAATGAGTTTGTGTATCTTGTTCCACAATTTTTCGCCTCCAGCTAAAATTAACTCAGCCGGAATTTCATCTACACCCGGAGATTTGTGTTTCTTTAATTTCTTTATAGCGGCTTCCACTTCTATTCGATTGGGTTCTGGAATATACGGTTCTGCGGTGTGTATCTCCTTTTCTCCACGCGCATTAGTTTTTGGCTGCGTGTTCAGCAAATCGTCAAAGAAATCTTTCCATCTATTTAAGAGGCTATCCGTATCAGTGAGAACTGTTCCGTCAGATTTCTTTAATATATAAGCACGAGGTTGATAGCCTTTCTTAAATTCGCTGATCCCCTTATACATGTCCCGAATATTTTTATTTTTACTATTATCTTCAAGTTCCTTAATTTTAGCTTTCAAAAAATCCCGTTTCTTTGTTCTAAAAGTTTTGGAAGTTTCCCGCCTGATATCTGCGAAATTTTGTGTAGTTATTTCATTCGGATTTTGTAGCCAGCGGATTTTGGATGTTTTCTCTTCTTTGCTAGTTTAATGCATTCTTGGTCGAACCATGGTTTGTTCCTACGTATTTCCGCGTGTCCCAATTTTTCTATTGCTGAACTTTTAATGCTATCTCTAATTTCAATCCAAGTATCCTCAACACTAGTGCACTCCGAGTCTTCTAAGACCGAGAATCTATTGGAAACTTCAATCTGGTATTCCTCTCTTACCTGGCTCTCTTCTAATTTCTTTAAATTGAATCTCTCCGTTTTCGGACATTGAATATTATCTTTATTCAACGATAATCTCTCCCGTATTATCGCTACTACCAGGTAGTGATCAGTGTCACAATCAGCCCCTCTAAACGACCGGACGTCAATTATGCTAGATTGTCTTCTTCTATCTACTAAAACGTGATCAATTTGATTGTGTTTTTCCGTCTGGTGATGTCCAAATGTATTTATGAACGTAGCGATGTGGGAATTTTGTACTCTTCACGATTAGGTTTTTGGATGTTGCAAAGTTCACGAGTCTAACACCGTTGTCATTACTTTCCTTATGCAAACTTTCGTTCCCTATAATCGGTTTGAAAATATCCTCTCGTCCTACCTTCGCATTGAAATCCCCTAATAGAATCTTCATATGGTATCGCGGGAGTTGGTCAAATATCCGTTCCACTTCTTCGTAAAAACTATCTTTTATATCGTCACCCTTATCTTCAGTTGGAGCATGTACATTTAAAACAATAATATCACACCACCGTCCCTTAAGAGTAATAAAAGAAAGTCTGTCAGTTACAAATTCAACCCGTTTAATTGCTGGTAATATTCGTCTGTGAACAAAAAACCCTGTTCCTAACTGGTGATTTTTATTTCCTTCCCCGTAAAAGAACGTAAAATTTCCGGAATTCTCAGATCCATTTCCTTCCCACCTAACTTCCTGAACTCCTACTAAGTCCATCCTGTATTTCTCTAACTCACTCGTTACAGATTTTAACGCGCCTGCCCTATAAAGACTTCTAATATTCCATGTTCCAAATCTCATGTCCATTTTCTTTTGCTGATGTCGTGCCAAGTTATCAGTCCTTGTCCGAGGCTTTTGTGAATGTTTCTGAACAAGTACCTTTTTTTACAGGATGAGGGTGTTAGCCTTACCCAAACCCCCAAGCTGGAGGACCACTCCTAGTCGTCTGTCCGCGACTGCTTATTCAGTATATTCGCAGCTAACCTCTATATCTAGAGGCCTTCTCCTCGATCCGTAACCTGAGGACGCGCCATGCTGTGGTGACAGGAACCCGAAAGGCATTTATATATATTCCCGTTTGTATGGGCGCCCTTTTAGTAGACTTGTCCACCGCCCTCATTAGTATCCCAGCACGGCCCTGGGCGTATACCCACCTCTAAGTTTTGAAAACTATCGTATAACCACCTAAAATTTAGGAAGTACGTGGGTATATGCTACATTCGATTTATAGTATACTGACTTGATTGGAAAAATACAATACAGTGAAACCTCCCTTAACGGACACCTCTTAATAACGGACACCTCTATAATACGGACAGATTTTTTTGTCCCGGCAAAAATATATGTTCTCTTACGGACCAAAACCCTCCCTTTTACGGACACTCTCAGATACGGACGCGGACAGTACTTTTTTTACCCCCAAACGTTTCAATAACCTCTTCATAACGGACAGGAATTATTCTCGGTTCTGCGATATATGACAGTAGACAGAAAAGTCTTTTTCCCACAAGTGTATCTATCATCAAACAGAACAACTTCAAGCTGAACTTGAAATGCTTCTTTTTTTTCTGCCCGCAATAAATTGCTTTCTGGTGAAAATCCTAGAAAATCTTCAATAAGCACTAACACTCATGCAGGGTTAGTCGTATGGTCAAGAATTCTATGCGGATCTTCCCTTCCGTAACAAATTTAGTGCTTTTTCCTTCGGGCCTTGCATCTTTTCCGACAATAGATAACAAAAGAAACATTGTTTATTTTGCAATAACATTTTTCAACGAGCAATGTTTTCTCTCTTACTTTTTTGAAAAAGCAAAATTTTTCTTTTGTACAAATTGGTGTGTCAAACAATTTAAGAAATTTGCCATTAATCGCGGTGAAACAGAAGTTCTCCAATTGATCCAACAGTTGCAAGCAAATTTCGAACAGAAACTAGTGTCCGTAGGATGTACACGGCAGAGAACTACTGCAGACTTTTCCCCAAGAAATTTGGTTGGTGAGTTTCTTCTCCACATTTTCAGTATTTAATAATAATATTGCATACTTATTAAAGCTATGTTTACTTTTCGTATAGGCGGTATGTGAATTAATGGATTTTTTTTTTTTTTTTTTTTTTTTACAAAGTGATGACATGTCCTTACGTACACCATACACGCATTATCATTTGCGTCATACGAACATATTAACATATTCCCCAACAATAATATTATTTAACAGAAATGAATTTCTCCTTCATTCCTCCCGGTAATTCAAATACGTACTAAATAGAATTGAATAAATAAAATTGAATTTTACGTATTTACGCTCATACATAACGTATTTACTGTATATTACTGCATACAATGATCGTTGAGAGAAATTAAATTTTTGTGACCTCTCTGTAACGGACACCTTTCAGTAACGGACAAAAATTCCCGTCCCATTGGTGTCCGTTATTCAGAGGTTTCACTGTACTACCTTTTATGTACTGTATTTCAAAACAAAAAAGTTTCACTAAACAACTTTTCGTCAGGCTGTGGTTGCGAATGATGTCTAAATTTTTTAAAAAAATGTTTGCGTTTTAGGGGTGTGGGAATCCAGTTTTCTGAGAATCCCTTCTAGAATGGAAAACACCACTCTGGACCTGCAGTCGTTTTCCTCAAGATGTCACATGCGCTGTCCTTACCTTCTGAAAGATGACGTCCGGTACTATAATAGGTCTAAAATACAGCCAAACTGTTTCTAAATGTTTTTCTTGGAAACTCTTAGAAACTCTTTTATTTCTAAAGATCAGTGGTGGTGAGGAGGGTAGGGAGTAGGGCGTATATCCAGGTGGTGACATTGAAGTTGTTCTGTTTTGACATAGAATTGACCACAGTTTTGCCCTCTTTGATCTAAATTCAAAGTCTACCTATTGGATGCAATTTGAGCAAGGCAATACGAGATGGAACCAGTTCCTTTCGAATCGTGTAAGGAAATTTCGAAAAAATATCTCTTTACTTTAGTTCAACGGTTAAGAGCAAATTAAATGAATATATTTGCGCCAAGAAATCGTTGGTCCCTCACAAAAATAACAAAACAACGTGACTTATCGTCGGTCTAGTTGAAGCTTTCACTGTCGTTCTCAATACTATCAAATACAACAGCGAACTTCGGATTAGTACTGCTCATTTGTAGCCGCAATTGACATCAAAGAAAGTGGCGATTGATTTTCAAAATACTCAGCAGCTACTACTACTATTAGTTTTTCCGCAACCAACTGGACAAAAAAAAAAAAAAAAAAAAAAAGGGGGGGTGCTGGAGTAAAAGTAAACATTTCTCTTTGTTCTTTCGGTTTCGTTCAGATAATAAAATATTTGAAGAAAATTTAACAGGAGGAGGTGGAAAACAAGTCAGAAGAGACCTAGCGTGTGAGCATGTCACAGCAATCTTTGAACATTTCAGTAGAGCCATCACTTGTAGTAGCCGAACATCATTTGCTTAGTAGTGATTTAACTTTCTTTTTCGGTTGATGAATTAAAAGTTGCTTCGCAATTTGCAACATGCCCAAGAAGGTGATAGATAATTGGTTAAAAAGGGAAAGAGGCCAAAACTGTGTAAATTCCGTTAACGAAAATGTAAAAGCAAAGATATTGAGAAATAGGGAAGACAATCCAAGTTTATTTGCCAGCTACTACTTCAGAAAAAGACGTAAGAACATTTATTTATTAATTTATTGATTTCACATTATAAAGGTTGTTATGGCATCTCCGACTTGATGAGGAAGATGTCAGAAAGATAAGGTCCTTCTTAAAGACATTGCAAAGGAATTTCCACACCTTTTTCACCGATTTATTATTATTATTATTATTATTATTATTATTATTATTATTATTATTATTATTATTATTATTATTATTATTATTATTATTACTATAGGAATTTACACCTGTGAGAACATCCCAGGTTTAAATTTAACTGGAAACAGATGTGCGAGTAATTCTTTTTTTTTTTTTTTTTTTTTTTTTTTTTTAATCATTGATAGCCGCCCATCCTCACTTTTCTTTTCAAGCTTTTCTTTGACAGAATAGTCCCGCTAACAGTGAATGCTGGAATAGTACGTCAGCTTATAAGTTCGGACAGCGTCCTTTTCAAATTCTTTTGTCTGATAGTGTGCTCAAGGTTTAATAATTTAATAAGCAGTAATGAAACACCTTTCAATATCTGAGAAAATGTCTGATCATGGAAATTGTAATCTACTTAGAGGAGATAGACTGGCTGGTTTTCTTATTTGCTTCCTCGGTTTTAATTTTTTAAAAAGAAAATCAAATTTGCATTTAAAAAGTGGAAAAGCTCCCATTTTTTAGTTTACACTTTATTTCTTTTAGGAAAGACTTTTAGGAGGAGAGCATTTTTTGTCCTTATCTATTTTTTCGTTTTTTTTCCAGGGTGTGTATTTGTTTTATTTTATTCTATTTCATTTATTTAACAATGATCGTAATATGGCAAAATATGTATGCGTTAAAATATCGAATAATACTTTTGATAAAATGGATAATTTCAAATATGTAGGATCAATATTAACAGACAAAAACGATATTCACGAAGAAATTAAATGTCGACTAAAAGCAGAGAATTCGTGTTTTTATTCAGTTCAAAATCTCTTGTCGTCGCGAATTCTGTCGAGAAATTTGAAACTTAAAATATACAAAACGATAATCATGCCTGCTGTTCTCTTTGGTTGCGAAACATGGTCTCTTACTCTGAGGGAAGAACATAGACTTAAAGTATTTAAGAACAATACCCTGAGACGAATATTCGGGCCCAAGAGGAACGGGAATGGGGAATGGCGGAAACTTCATAACGAGGAACTACATAATTTATACGGTTTGCCAAACATTGTTAGGGTCATCAAGTCTAAGTTAGGAGCTCAGGTGGGAAGGTCATGTATCCAGAATAGAAGAAAGTAGGAACGCTTTCAAAGCCTTAACTGGAAGACCAATCGGAAAACGACCATTAGGAAGACCTAGGCGCAGATGGGAAGACAATATTAAGATGGATCTCGCAGAGATTGGAATACAAAGTAGAAACTGGATCCAATTGTCTAAGAATAGAAGTCAGTGGAGAGCTTTTTGTGTACGCGGCATTGAGCCTCCGGGTTCCATAGGCCATAGAGTTAGTTAGTTAGTTAATCACCAGATACAGCTAAGAGGCAATTTTATACTGGATACCTAACAACAATAATAACAGTGGAAATTATTTGGGAAGGTATCGGCCGTGGTCTGTTTAGTAGATACTATCCCGGGACTTGCCTCGTAGGACTGAGGTAAACCCCAGTCAGGATAGTCGGCAGTGGGAATCGAACCCACGATCCTCCGAATACGAGGCGAACGCTCTAGCAATTGAGCTACTTCGCTAGGTAAGATTGTCGTTTGTGATTTTTTCTTTTTAAATTGCTCCTGCAGGAAACTTGAGTCTCGACCCGAAAGAAATTATTCGACTAAAGTTTTAGATGGGTAATCGATACTACCCGACTGTAACTTCGGAGCTGGCATCAGGACTTAATTCAGCCATAAATTAGCCTCGAATTGGAAGTACAAACATTTCTACAACCTGGTCTACTTAACGCAGAGAGTTAAATATGGTCTTTAATTAACTTATGATACTGTAAGTAATTTTTTTTTTTTTTAAGTCTGGTTGATAGGTTAAACGGTTCGATAACTATTCTCCAAAATGTATCTCTTCATCCAGGTTTTTATTTTTGCTACTTCATATACATATGCTTGTTCGAACCTTAATGTCGCAAAACGTTGTGGTGAATTTCAGAGGAAACCACACCTGTGTTGTCAAGAAATACCAAATTCAAGAGTATAGTGAAAGTAGATACAGAATTTCACAAATTAAGTCAGTCTCATAGATAATTGTGGATTAAATGGAGCAAGGTTTAATTAAATCCGAATTCCCGAGCGTCTTGAATCTGACATTTTTCGAAAATACAAGTATGGTTTCCCCAGAAATTCACCATACTATAGCTGCTAACACTATTAGTCTTTGAGGAATTAATGCTCAAAGTTCAATTTTCTGCATTTTCCCTCGCTTGTAACTTGAAACGGGCATCGCTTTCGACTTCGGTGTAATAAAGTTTGTTTTGTTGCTTGTTTTCGTGTCTAGTTTCAATTCCCAAGCGCTGTAATAGGAATTATATATATATATATATATATGTATATATATGTATGTGTGTGTGTGTGTGTGTGTGTGTGTGTGTGTGTGTGTGTGTGTGACAAAGGTTGGAGCGTATACCCACCTAAAATATTAGCATTACATCACTGCTTAAAAGGGACACATAAGCTTATGTACGTTTTTTTTTACGCAGATTGCATATTCTTATCCGTGTCAAAAGGTTCAGTGATACCAGTTTCATGTCAATACCTAAAAAAATGACGTTGGTACACCCGTTTTAAGTCGACCATGTCTTTCTGATGCCACAGGAGATCGAAATTTAAATTTTATGATGACTAAGTTTGCTCGTTGGTTTACAAGAGTTTATAAAAAAGGATGTGATTCAACTTTTTCCGGTCAGAGGGCATAGTTTCTGCGACAAACACTTTGATCTGATCAGGAAGAAAATTTTACAAAAGAGGTGATTGGCAATCCAAAGCCATGTCTAATAGCAATGTGTTTTGAAGAGAAATAGCATCACCTTGTGAAGTTGTTATGAACGCATAGCTTTTAGACCTACCGCTCACTGGCGACAAAACAATTGCGCAACTATCTCATCGCTGTCGCCTGCAGTCAGCAACTTCAAGGAGACAAAACTGTTTTGTTGCCACATCCTCGCTCATGGCGACGGCGACAGAAAAGTTGCCAAGCATTTGATATCACAATTTACGTAGTCGAGAACCGGGACAGTTTATATAATCTCTGGTTTCGATCATTTATAAAACTACCACTCATTCCAATGGTTAAATAAATAAATAAAATAAGATCCACTTGAATAAATTTCTAAGCGCGCCTTTTGTACTAATTTCAGGACGCTTAATCTGATATAACTATTTTTCTTAACATGTTCATGCATGGAGTCTCCAGAAAAATAATCTCAAATTTGGGTGGATTGAGCGTCCTCAAATTAGTACAAAAGGTCTATCAGATATGTATCCTAGCGTGGGCACCTTTATCATGATCATGAGAGATAATAATTCTTTGTCAATTCACACTCGCAATAAGCGTAAACAGGTTTTCGGATGTGTTGAAGTTCAAAGCAGGTTAGTGATGGGTAAATTCCTGGGAAGATATTTTTCGGGAATATTCCATGGGAAAATTCCCGGGAAGATTCCCCAAAATGGGAATATTCCGGGAATTTATGTACAAACACAAAGAAAATTGAATTCTATTACTATATTATGATTTCAAAGGTAAATTTGTTTCTTATCACCGTATATTGTTACTGTTATGTCCAGAGGATTCTTCAAAATATATATTCTGAACGGCATTATGTTATTTTATAATTATTTTATTATATTTAGAGAATACGCATAAATGTATATTTACTTACAATATGTTCTATGCAAGTAAATATGTGCAAAAATGATATAGTAAGTCCACATACTTTTACACCGCTAAACAGTTTAAATTTATCTCAAAGTGGATTTTCTAAACTTAACTCTACTATTGATATTACAAACACATTAAATTTTTATATGTTATAAACAAATTAGGTTGGGTAACTGTCAGAAGACATATGTCTCACAATGTCTCAGAAGACACATTTGCGCATACATATTTATGTTCGCACTACTTTTAAAGATACTGACCTAGTTTTATAATTCAGTCATTTTTATAGTGTACAGTTGATTTTTTCACATTTGAAGTGTAAAGAAAATTGAAAATGATAATTTTATCTGTATTTTTTCTAGTTGTTGGAACTCAATAAAGATAGTAGTGTGCAATATGACAGCGCTATGTAATTGTAAATAATTTACCTACCTGTGTTATTTTTTCTTGGTTGGAAAGCACATTCTAATTTCTTACAACAGCGCAACACACTTTCTCCCACAATTTCCTCTTTAAATTTATGTCTGAATATTCTTGCAAACCTTTCTTTAATAAAACGCTGGGCGTTTCTCTATTCCTCAATGAATTTTTCACTGTCTTCATCACTAGTTAAAGACATACATTTATTAGCTTCCATTGCGAACACTTCTTTTCACGTGCTATACACGGAACGACCTGTTATGTAAAATAAAAAATAAAAAACTTATAGAAAACATTTATTTTTTTATCTCTCTGCTTGGAGGTACCTCGGCAACTTTTCTATCGCCGCGCCGTTGCAGCAGTGAGGGGACTCCCATAAGACTCAATGCATTTTTAGATGTTGCGCAACTGTTCCGTCGCCGAGCTGTCGCCCTGCTTGGCGACACCTCGGCAACCATCGCCTCAGTGAGCGGACTCCCATAAGACTCAATGCATTAGGCAGAGCAACAAGATAGTTGCCTGACAAAATGTTGCCAGTGAGCGGTAGGCCTTACATGACTGACGAGGAAACCGATTCAAGTGTGAAACGAAATTGTGGACGAGTTTTTGCGCAAACGAAATGTTTTCGTGTACAAAAGAAAACCCATTAGAGGGGAAAACTCTCGATCTCAACCGTTCCTGAAATATAGAGGAATAAAGGGAAGGCTGGTGTTCCGGTATTTTGCGAATTTTGGAATATGTAGCGATAGTACAAGTAAAAGAGACTTTTAAAAATTAAGAATTCCTTCATCCACGAAACTGTAGTAATACGTCGCCTTAGACATGAGGGTTATAAAACCGAAGAGTCTATAAAATTTCTAGGGGAGGAATGTTTTGGAGAGGGAAGGCGAAAATACCGGAGTTCCATTGTTGCCAAAAATAGGCGTGTAAGGCTTCTATGTAGAGGTTTCTTGGTACGCTGAATCAAGTAAAAGCACCATCAGTCAAATAGGATCAAAAATGTAAAAACATGGTGGCCATCCGAACTTTGCAAACATAACTTCTACAATTTTTAACCGATCGGAACTGTATGTGATATACAGTATATAAGGCGTACAAGTTTTCGTTTTTCTAAGTGGAAGATACTATTTTTGTTTATTGATTCATACTTTGCGTTTTATATACGTACTCGCTAAAGCTCGCTGGGGGCTCCGCCCCCAGACCCCCGGTCGTGGCTTTGCCATAAGGTGTCAAGTTCTAGAAAACTATTCCTTGAAGAATTCACTTCCCTTTACAGCACACACCTGTTACCAACACATACTTCAATTGAACCGGTATTATTTCTTCCATTTAGCTTTGGACAGCAAACACACAATTTATAAGAAAGAACTCTATTACTACTTCTATTCTCGCAATCATGTACATGGCTAATTATATACATTTTGCGCACATCTATACATGTTAGAGACAATAACAGAATTTATTTTCTGAAACATAAACAGCGGAAACTGTCTTGCAATAGCCTACCAATTAAACCTTTCATTTTCCGAAAAAACACTCACTGTTTACAAATGTGAATTTTTCCACCCTTTTAAATATTATGTTTTGTAGTGTACAAGTAATTTAGTACGTACAATGTATTATAATAGTGTCCCTGTTGTTAATTGTACATATTACCTGCACTAAAAGTAATTCACATCTGTGATATAAGAGTGCGAAAATATTTCAGGCTTTATGCATATTTATTCTTGTATTTACAATGAAGACTACAATTTACTAGGTAATTTACAAATATGAATATTGTTGGAAATTATCTAAATTTTTTTCAAAGCATTTGAGTGAACACTACTTTTCTACTGTAATGTAGTACAGAGGATTATAATGGAAACCTTGGGCATAGTTGTACATATTACCTGCAGCAAGACTTTTTCAAATATTTCATATTTACTGGAAAATTTCTTGCACTCAACCTGTATCTCTCGTCTTGTATTTTCAATAAAGACTACAATTTGTAGTTAATTTATAAAAATTATTTTTGTTAAGGATTTTTAAACATTAGTTCATAACATTTGATTCAACACTAGTTTCTGCAGTGCAACGTAGTGCATCTTATTATAATGGTGTCCTTTGGTAAAAAATGTACTTACTGGGCAGCAAGACTTCTTGAAATGTTTATATACACTGGGCAATTACATAGAGTCTTCGTGTATCTTTACTCTCATTCAATGAAGACGATTATTAACTAAGTAATTTAGAATATGAATATTATTGGAGGCTTTTGAAAATTTGTTTATAGCATTTTAAACAAACCACTTTTTGCATAGTAGTATAACAGTGTGTTAGAATGATGTCTTTCTCATTTCTTATTACAATTAAATAACAAGACATCATTTCCTTAATGATACTAAAAAAACGCATATATAACCCGATTACTATTCCGATTTTAGAGGTGTAACTCGCTAAAGCTCGCAGGCCTTTGCCATGAGGTGTCATGTTCTAGAAAACTATTCCTTCAGGAATTCACTTCCCTTTACAGCAGACACCTGTTACCAACACATACTTCAATTCAACCGGTATTATTCCTTCCATGTAACTTTGAAAACCAAACACAATTTATTAGAAAGAACTCTATTACTACTTCTACTCTGGCAATCATGTGCATGGCTTATTATGTGCACTTTGCGCACACCTATACATGTTAGAGACAATAACAGAATTTATTTTCTCAAACATAAACAGCGGACACTGTCTTCCAATAGCCTACCTATTAAACCTTGCATTTTGCGAAAACACTCACTGTTTACAAATGTGATTTTTGCAACCTATCAAATATTTATTCGTAGCATTTTTTAATATTATGTTTTGCAGTGTAATTTAGTACAATGTAATATAATAGTGTCCTTGTAGTTAATTGTACATATTACCAGCAGGAAAAGTAATTCATATCTGTGATATAAGGGTGGGAAAATATTTCAGTCTTCCTGCACATTTATTCTTGTATTTACAATGAAGACTACAGTTTACTAGATAATTTACAAATATGAATATTGTTGGAGATTGTTTAAATTATTTCATAGCATTTGAGTGAACACTACTTTTGTACTATAATGTAGTACAGTGGATTATAATGGAAACCTTGGGCATAGTTGTACATATTACCTCAGCAAGATTTCTTGAAAAGTTTCATATATACTGCACAAATTCTTGCAGTCTCCCTGTATATTTATTCATGTATTTTCAATGAAGACTTCAATTTGTAGGTGATTTACAAATATGATTATTGTTGGAGGCTTTTTAAACATTTGTTGGTATCATTTGAGAAAACACTATTTTGCACTGTAATATAGAAAAGTCCCTTATAAAAGAACCCTTCGGCATAGTAGTACATATTACCTGCAGCAAGACTTTTTGAAATATTTCATATTTACTGGACAATTTCTTGCAGTCTACCTGTATCTCTCGTCTTGCATTTTTATGAAGACTAAATTTGTTCGTAATTTACAAATATGAATTTTGTTAAGACTTTTTAAACATTAGTTCATAACATTTGACTGAACACCAGTTTTTGCACAGTAACGTAGTACACTGTATTACAATGCTGTCCTTTGGTACAAAAGTAATTATTGGGCAGCAGGACTTGTTGAAATGATTATTTATACAGGACAATTACATACAGTCTTCCTGTATCTTTACTCTTATATTTTCAATGAAGACGTTTATTTACTAGGTAATTTAAATATTAATATTATTGGAGGCTTTTAAAAAAAATGTTTATAGCAACTAAAACAACACCACTTTCTACACTGTAGTAAAACATTGTACTAGTCTTTTTGAAATATTTCATATTTACTGGACAATTTCTTGCAGTCTACCTGTATCTCTCGTCTTGCATTTTTATGAAGACTAAATTTGTTCGTAATTTACAAATATGAATTTTGTTAAGACTTTTTAAACATTAGTTCATAACATTTGACTGAACACCAGTTTTTGCACAGTAACGTAGTACACTGTATTACAATGCTGTCCTTTGGTACAAAAGTAATTATTGGGCAGCAGGACTTGTTGAAATGATTATTTATACAGGACAATTACATACAGTCTTCCTGTATCTTTACTCTTATATTTTCAATGAAGACGTTTATTTACTAGGTAATTTAAATATTAATATTATTGGAGGCTTTTAAAAAAAATGTTTATAGCAACTAAAACAACACCACTTTCTACACTGTAGTAAAACATTGTACTAGAATCGTGTCTTTCAAATTTCTTATTACAATCAAATAACAAGAGATCATTTCCTTAATCATCGTAAAAAACACATATATAACACGATTACTATTTCGATTTTAGAGGTGTAATTCCACGGACGCGGGCCAGCTACGTACCAGTACTATGTGAGCAGTAAGTAGGAACCCCAAAATCTAACGAATTGAGTAGTGTAGGGGAACGACGTAAGCCTACTGTGCAAAAGACCTGGGTTCGATTCCTAACAAGTTTTTCTCTCACTTTTTCTTTCTTTGAAAGTTTATTTTTATAGCATAGGTGATTGAAAATAAGCTTGACTCTATCATATACGGCATTTCATTCCAACCGGACCCGCAACTAAAACTATTAAATCGAAAGGGGCACTTTCCCACGTATCTTATATATTATAAATATGTACGCTGCCGACGAGACAATTTTCAAGAGGGGCCCATTTGTGTGTGTGTGTATGAGCGTATGTGTGCAGTGGCGTACGCAGGAATTTATTTCGGGAGGGGTCCAAACTCAATATCTGTGTATTTTATATTGAAATTCCTAAACTTGTCCCAAAAATTAGGCTACATTTACACAAAAGTTGGAATTTCGGGGGTGGTCCGGACCCCCAGGAACCACCCCCTGCGTACGTCCCTGTATGTGTGTGTATTTCCTTAAAATTAATATTTTATACATTCTATTTGTGGTATTCTCTCCAAATTTGGTATACGCAGGTATCTTAACGAGGGACATAAAAGGGGAGAGAGATACTTTGCAATCGTTTCCGGTTTGAAGTAGACACTGTTGTCGCGAGACAAAATGTATTGTTGTCTTGTATGGACACTATATCGTGAAAAAGATGCCCATTGTTTCTTTCAGACTCTTTTTGGGGAACACCGCCTCCTCAGAGCGCCCCTGGCGAGATCAAAATAATACGTATATAATACAATAACAAATAGAATGTTATCAGCAGTGCCCCCGGGGTAATACTCCCCCCCCCCGAACATTGCTTCCGATAGAGACACTGGTGATGCTCCATTTCCAATGCTACATATGTTTGATTTTAAATACTTCAGTATCGTCTCGAAACTTTACACGAACATACTGCCTAGTTTCGAGACCATCTCAACAGTTAGCGTATAAATATATCCTTTCCGTCAATGTCTGTAATAACGAAAATATTTTGTTCTCGCAATGCCAACAGAAATTATTTTGATAAAACAAAGCAAAGTGATAAGAAAAAAACGCAAGATAAAACAAAGTCGGCGAGGATTCGAACCCAGACCTGCTACTCAGAAACCAGACACTTTACCGCGGAGCTAACTTACTACGTTGAATTCTGCTTGTTCTATTCTCCTCAATATACCACATAAGAGGCCAAATGAAGGCAATTCAAAAATATGGCAATTTTGAATTCAAGATGGCGACTTCTCCAATGATTTGTTTCTTCACTTAAACTGAACTACGTCCTTAATAACATAGCGAAACCTGGCTTACCTACCAAGAGCACAACTTACAATTTTCATGGTTACAAATTTTTGAGCCGCCATTTTGAATCGAAGATGACGACTTTTCCAACATGTCGGAATTTTCCCCTCACATGCGCTGTACTCTACACACTTGAACGCAATTTCGTGATTCCACCATATCTACAAATTGTGTAGAATTAGACGCCCCCTTATAATATTCCTAGCACTTTCTTACACCGAACATGACTATTTTTTTCAAGTTTAAGGGCGGATTCGCAAACTACGCATCAGAATAAACATCACCTCGAAATTTCTACCTCCTAGATACAGCCATTACAAATTTCACATTTTTTCGATTTGCGCCGCGAAACGAAAACGAATTTTAATGCTCTTTTTTCTATCATAAACTATGTTCCTAGCTTCACTGCCTGACAAAATATGACGTTTCTATGGTGTGCGGAACTACTCTAAAAACCAGCATTTCAAACCGACGAAAAATTTCGACACTTCATTTACATGGAAAATGTCGCCTTTTTCGTGATATCGGAATTTTCCCATTACTCACATCCCATGACGAACAAGTATGCAAAATTTGGTGTTTGTATGTTTTGTAGAAGTACGCAAACAATTAAGTGTGTTTCCGATTATAGAGGTATATAATTCCACGGACGCGGGCCAGCTACGTACCAGTACTATGTGAGCAGTAAGTAGGAAATCCAAAATCTAACGAATTGAGTAGTGTAGGGGAACGAGGTAAGCCTACTGTGCAAAAGACCTGGGTTCGATTCCTAACAAGTTTTTCTCTCACTTTTTCTTTCTTTGAAAGTTTATTTTTATAGCATAGGTGATTGAAAATAAGCTTGACTCTATCATATACGGCATTTCATTCCAACCGGACCCGCAACTAAAACTATTAAATCGATAGGGGCACTTTCCCACGTATCTTATATATTATAAATATGTACGCTGCCGACGAGACAATTTTCAATAGGGGCCCATTTGTGTGTGTGTGTATGAGCGTATGTGTGCAGTGGCGTACGCAGGAATTTATTTCGGGAGGGGTCCAAACTCAATGTCTGTGTATTTTATATTGAAATTCCTAAACTTGTCCCAAAAATTAGGCTACATTTACACAAAAGTTGGAATTTCGGGGGTGGTCCGGACCCCCAGGAACCACCCCCTGCGTACGTCCCTGTATGTGTGTGTATTTCCTTAAAATTAATATTTTATACTTTCTATTTGTGGTATTCTCTCCAAATTTGGTATACGCAGGTATCTTAACGAGGGACATAAAAGGGGAGAGAGATACTTTGCAATCGTTTCCGGTTTGAAGTAGACACTGTTGTCGCGAGACAAAATGTATTGTTGTCTTCTATGGACACTATATCGTGAAAAAGATGCCCATTGTTTCTTTCAGACTCTTTTTGGGGAACACCGCCTCCTCATAGCGCCCCTGGCGAGATCAAAATAATACGTATATAATACAATAACAAATAGAATGTTATCAGCAGTGCCCCCGGGGTAATACTCCCCCCCCCCGAACATTGCTTCCGATAGAGACACTGGTGATGCTCCATTTCCAATGCTACATATGTTTGATTTTAAATACTTCAGTATCGTCTCGAAACTTTACACGAACATACTGCCTAGTTTCGAGACCATCTCAACAGTTAGCGTATAAATATATCCTTTCCGTCAATGTCTGTAATAACGAAAATATTTTGTTCACGCAATGCCAACAGAAATTATTTTGATAAAACAAAGCAAAGTGATAAGAAAAAAAACGCAAGAAAAAACAAGGTCAGCGAGGATTCGAACCCAGACCTGCTACTCAGAAACCAGACACTTTACCGCGGAGCTAACTTACTACGTTGAATTCTGTTTGTTCTATTCTCCTCAATATACCACATAAGAGGCCAAATGAAGGCAATTCAAAAATATGGCAATTTTGAATTCAAGATGGCGACTTCTCCAATGATTTGTTTCTTCACTTAAACTGAACTACGTCCTTAATAACATAGCGAAACCTGGCTTACCTACCAAGAGCACAACTTACAATTTTCATGGTTACAAATTTTTGAGCCGCCATTTTGAATCGAAGATGACGACTTTTCCAACATGTCGGAATTTTCCCCTCACATGCGCTGTACTCTACACACTTGAACGCAATTTCGTGATTCCACCATATCTACAAATTGTGTAGAATTAGACGCCCCCTTATAATATTCCTAGCACTTTCTTACACCGAACATGACTATTTTTTTCAAGTTTAAGGGCGGATTCGCAAACTACGCATCAGAATAAACATCACCTCGAAATTTCTACCTCCTAGATACAGCCATTACAAATTTCACATTTTTTCGATTTGCGCCGCGAAACGAAAACGAATTTTAATGCTCTTTTTTCTATCATAAACTATGTTCCTAGCTTCACTGCCTGACAAAATATGACGTTTCTATGGTGTGCGGAACTACTCTAAAAACCAGCATTTCAAACCGACGAAAAATTTCGACACTTCATTTACATGGAAAATGTCGCCTTTTTCGTGATATCGGAATTTTCCCATTACTCACATCCCATGACGAACAAGTATGCAAAATTTGGTGTTTGTATGTTTTGTAGAAGTACGCAAACAATTAAGTGTGTTTCCGATTATAGAGGTATATAATTCCACGGACGCGGGCCAGCTACGTACCAGTACTATGTGAGCAGTAAGTAGGAAATCCAAAATCTAACGAATTGAGTAGTGTAGGGGAACGACGTAAGCCTACTGTGCAAAAGACCTGGGTTCGATTCCTAACAAGTTTTTCTCTCACTTTTTCTTTCTTTGAAAGTTTATTTTTATAGCATAGGTGATTGAAAATAAGCTTGACTCTATCATATACGGCATTTCATTCCAACCGGACCCGCAACTAAAACTATTAAATCGAAAGGGGCACTTTCCCACGTATCTTATATATTATAAATATGTACGCTGCCGACGAGACAATTTTCAATAGGGGCCCATTTGTGTGTGTGTGTATGAGCGTATGTGTGCAGTGGCGTACGCAGGAATTTATTTCGGGAGGGGTCCAAACTCAATATCTGTGTATTTTATATTGAAATTCCTAAACTTGTCCCAAAAATTAGGCTACATTTACACAAAAGTTGGAATTTCGGGGGTGGTCCGGACCCCCAGGAACCACCCCCTGCGTACGTCCCTGTATGTGTGTGTATTTCCTTAAAATTAATATTTTATACATTCTATTTGTGGTATTCTCTCCAAATTTGGTATACGCAGGTATCTTAACGAGGGACATAAAAGGGGAGAGAGATACTTTGCAATCGTTTCCGGTTTGAAGTAGACACTGTTGTCGCGAGACAAAATGTATTGTTGTCTTCTATGGACACTATATCGTGAAAAAGATGCCCATTGTTTCTTTCAGACTCTTTTTGGGGAACACCGCCTCCTCAGAGCGCCCCTGGCGAGATCAAAATAATACGTATATAATACAATAACAAATAGAATGTTATCAGCAGTGCCCCCGGGGTAATACTCCCCCCCCCGAACATTGCTTCCGATAGAGACACTGGTGATGCTCCATTTCCAATGCTACATATGTTTGATTTTAAATACTTCAGTATCGTCTCGAAACTTTACACGAACATACTGCCTAGTTTCGAGACCATCTCAACAGTTAGCGTATAAATATATCCTTTCCGTCAATGTCTGTAATAACGAAAATATTTTGTTCTCGCAATGCCAACAGAAATTATTTTGATAAAACAAAGCAAAGTGATAAGAAAAAAACGCAAGATAAAACAAGGTCGGCGAGGATTCGAACCCAGACCTGCTACTCAGAAACCAGACACTTTACCGCGGAGGTAACTTACTACGTTGAATTCTGCTTGTTCTATTCTCCTCAATATACCACATAAGAGGCCAAATGAAGGCAATTCAAAAATATGGCAATTTTGAATTCAAGATGGCGACTTCTCCAATGATTTGTTTCTTCACTTAAACTGAACTACGTCCTTAATAACATAGCGAAACCTGGCTTACCTACCAAGAGCACAACTTACAATTTTCATGGTTACAAATTTTTGAGCCGCCATTTTGAATCGAAGATGACGACTTTTCCAACATGTCGGAATTTTCCCCTCACATGCGCTGTACTCTACACACTTGAACGCAATTTCGTGATTCCACCATATCTACAAATTGTGTAGAATTAGACGCCCCCTTATAATATTCCTAGCACTTTCTTACACCGAACATGACTATTTTTTTCAAGTTTAAGGGCGGATTCGCAAACTACGCATCAGAGTAAACATCACCTCGAAATTTCTACCTCCTAGATACAGCCATTACAAATTTCACATTTTTTCGATTTGCGCCGCGAAACGAAAACGAATTTTAATGCTCTTTTTTCTATCATAAACTATGTTCCTAGCTTCACTGCCTGACAAAATATGACGTTTCTATGGTGTGCGGAACTACTCTAAAAACCAGCATTTCAAACCGACGAAAAATTTCGACACTTCATTTACATGGAAAATGTCGCCTTTTTCGTGATATCGGAATTTTCCCATTACTCACATCCCATGACGAACAAGTATGCAAAATTTGGTGTTTGTATGTTTTGTAGAAGTACGCAAACAATTAAGTGTGTTTCCGATTATAGAGGTATATAATTCCACGGACGCGGGCCAGCTACGTACCAGTACTATGTGAGCAGTAAGTAGGAAATCCAAAATCTAACGAATTGAGTAGTGTAGGGGAACGACGTAAGCCTACTGTGCAAAAGACCTGGGTTCGATTCCTAACAAGTTTTTCTCTCACTTTTTCTTTCTTTGAAAGTTTATTTTTATAGCATAGGTGATTGAAAATAAGCTTGACTCTATCATATACGGCATTTCATTCCAACCGGACCCGCAACTAAAACTATTAAATCGATAGGGGCACTTTCCCACGTATCTTATATATTATAAATATGTACGCTGCCGACGAGACAATTTTCAATAGGGGCCCATTTGTGTGTGTGTGTATGAGCGTATGTGTGCAGTGGCGTACGCAGGAATTTATTTCGGGAGGGGTCCAAACTCAATATCTGTGTATTTTATATTGAAATTCCTAAACTTGTCCCAAAAATTAGGCTACATTTACACAAAAGTTGGAATTTCGGGGGTGGTCCGGACCCCCAGGAACCACCCCCTGCGTACGTCCCTGTATGTGTGTGTATTTCCTTAAAATTAATATTTTATACTTTCTATTTGTGGTATTCTCTCCAAATTTGGTATACGCAGGTATCTTAACGAGGGACATAAAAGGGGAGAGAGATACTTTGCAATCGTTTCCGGTTTGAAGTAGACACTGTTGTCGCGAGACAAAATGTATTGTTGTCTTCTATGGACACTATATCGTGAAAAAGATGCCCATTGTTTCTTTCAGACTCTTTTTGGGGAACACCGCCTCCTCAGAGCGCCCCTGGCGAGATCAAAATAATACGTATATAATACAATAACAAATAGAATGTTATCAGCAGTGCCCCCGGGGTAATACTCCCCCCCCCCCGAACATTGCTTCCGATAGAGACACTGGTGATGCTCCATTTCCAATGCTACATATGTTTGATTTTAAATACTTCAGTATCGTCTCGAAACTTTACACGAACATACTGCCTAGTTTCGAGACCATCTCAACAGTTAGCGTATAAATATATCCTTTCCGTCAATGTCTGTAATAACGAAAATATTTTGTTCTCGCAATGCCAACAGAAATTATTTTGATAAAACAAAGCAAAGTTTTAAGAAAAAAACGCAAGATAAAACAAGGTCGGCGAGGATTCGAACCCAGACCTGCTACTCAGAAACCAGATACTTTACCGCGGAGCTAACTTACTACGTTGAATTCTGCTTGTTCTATTCTCCTCAATATACCACATAAGAGGCCAAATGAAGGCAATTCAAAAATATGGCAATTTTGAATTCAAGATGGCGACTTCTCCAATGATTTGTTTCTTCACTTAAACTGAACTACGTCCTTAATAACATAGCGAAACCTGGCTTACCTACCAAGAGCACAACTTACAATTTTCATGGTTACAAATTTTTGAGCCGCCATTTTGAATCGAAGATGACGACTTTTCCAACATGTCGGAATTTTCCCCTCACATGCGCTGTACTCTACACACTTGAACGCAATTTCGTGATTCCACCATATCTACAAATTGTGTAGAATTAGACGCCCCCTTATAATATTCCTAGCACTTTCTTACACCGAACATGACTATTTTTTTCAAGTTTAAGGGCGGATTCGCAAACTACGCATCAGAATAAACATCACCTCGAAATTTCTACCTCCTAGATACAGCCATTACAAATTTCACATTTTTTCGATTTGCGCCGCGAAACGAAAACGAATTTAATGCTCTTTTTTCTATCATAAACTATGTTCCTAGCTTCACTGCCTGACAAAATATGACGTTTCTATGGTGTGCGGAACTACTCTAAAAACCAGCATTTCAAACCGACGAAAAATTTCGACACTTCATTTACATGGAAAATGTCGCCTTTTTCGTGATATCGGAATTTTCCCATTACTCACATCCCATGACGAACAAGTATGCAAAATTTGGTGTTTGTATGTTTTGTAGAAGTACGCAAACAATTAAGTGTGTTTCCGATTATAGAGGTGTATAATAATTCCACGGACGCGGGCCAGCTACGTACCAGTACTATGTGAGCAGTAAGTAGGAACCCCTAAATCTAACGAATTGAGTAGTGTAGGGGAACTACGTAAGCCTACTGTGCAAAAGACCTGGGTTCGATTCCTAACAAGTTTTTCTCTCACTTTTTCTTTCTTTGAAAGTTTATTTTTATAGCATAGGTGATTGAAAATAAGCTTGACTCTATCATATACGGCATTTCATTCCAACCGGACCCGCAACTAAAACTATTAAATCGAAAGGGGCACTTTCCCACGTATCTTATATATTATAAATATGTACGCTGCCGACGAGACAATTTTCAAGAGGGGCCCATTTGTGTGTGTGTGTATGAGCGTATGTGTGCAGTGGCGTACGCAGGAATTTATTTCGGGAGGGGTCCAAACTCAATATCTGTGTATTTTATATTGAAATTCCTAAACTTGTCCCAAAAATTAGGCTACATTTACACAAAAGTTGGAATTTCGGGGGTGGTCCGGACCCCCAGGAACCACCCCCTGCGTACGTCCCTGTATGTGTGTGTATTTCCTTAAAATTAATATTTTATACTTTCTATTTGTGGTATTCTCTCCAAATTTGGTATACGCAGGTATCTTAACGAGGGACATAAAAGGGGAGAGAGATACTTTGCAATCGTTTCCGGTTTGAAGTAGACACTGTTGTCGCGAGACAAAATGTATTGTTGTCTTCTATGGACACTATATCGTGAAAAAGATGCCCATTGTTTCTTTCAGACTCTTTTTGGGGAACACCGCCTCCTCAGAGCGCCCCTGGCGAGATCAAAATAATACGTATATAATACAATAACAAATAGAATGTTATCAGCAGTGCCCCCGGGGTAATACTCCCCCCCGAACATTGCTTCCGATAGAGACACTGGTGATGCTCCATTTCCAATGCTACATATGTTTGATTTTAAATACTTCAGTATCGTCTCGAAACTTTACACGAACACACTGCCTAGTTTCGAGACCATCTCAACAGTTAGCGTATAAATATATCCTTTCCGTCAATGTCTGTAATAACGAAAATATTTTGTTCACGCAATGCCAACAGAAATTATTTTGATAAAACAAAGCAAAGTGATAAGAAAAAAAATGCAAGATAAAACAAGGTCGGCGAGGATTCGAACCCAGACCTGCTACTCAGAAACCAGACACTTTACCGCGGAACTAACTTACTACGTTGAATTCTGTTTGTTCTATTCTCCTCAATATACCACATAAGAGGCCAAATGAAGGCAATTCAAAAATATGGCAATTTTGAATTCAAGATGGCGACTTCTCCAATGATTTGTTTCTTCACTTAAACTGAACTACGTCCTTAATAACATAGCGAAACCTGGCTTACCTACCAAGAGCACAACTTACAATTTTCATGGTTACAAATTTTTGAGCCGCCATTTTGAATCGAAGATGACGACTTTTCCAACATGTCGGAATTTTCCCCTCACATGCGATGTACTCTACACACTTGAACGCAATTTCGTGATTCCACCATATCTACAAATTGTGTAGAATTAGACGCCCGCTTATAATATTCCTAGCACTTTCTTACACCGAACATGACTATTTTTTTCAAGTTTAAGGGCGGATTCGCAAACTACGCATCAGAATAAACATCACCTCGAAATTTCTACCTCCTAGATACAGCCATTACAAATTTCACATTTTTTCGATTTTCGCCGCGAAACGAAAACGAATTTTAATGCTCTTTTTTCTATCATAAACTATGTTCCTAGCTTCACTGCCTGACAAAATATGACGTTTCTATGGTGTGCGGAACTACTCTAAAAACCAGCATTTCAAACCGACGAAAAATTTCGACACTTCATTTACATGGAAAATGTCGCCTTTTTCGTGATATCGGAATTTTCCCATTACTCACATCCCATGACGAACAAGTATGCAAAATTTGGTGTTTGTATGTTTTGTAGAAGTACGCAAACAATTAAGTGTGTTTCCGATTATAGAGGTATATAATTCCACGGACGCGGGCCAGTTACGTACCAATACTATGTGAGCAGTAAGTAGGAAACCCAAAATCTAACGAATTGAGTCGTGTAGGGGAACGACGTAAGCCTATTGTGCAAAAGACCTGGGTTCGATTCCTAACAAGTTTTTCTCTCACTTTTTCTTTCTTTGAAAGTTTATTTTTATAGCATAGGTGATTGAAAATAAGCTTGACTCTATCATATACGGCATTTCATTCCAACCGGACCCGCAACTAAAACTATTAAATCGAAAGGGGCACTTTCCCACGTATCTTATATATTATAAATATGTACGCTGCCGACGAGACAATTTTCAAGAGGGGCCCATTTGTGTGTGTGTGTATGAGCGTATGTGTGCAGTGGCGTACGCAGGAATTTATTTCGGGAGGGGTCCAAACTCAATATCTGTGTATTTTATATTGAAATTCCTAAACTTGTCCCAAAAATTAGGCTACATTTACACAAAAGTTGGAATTTCGGGGGTGGTCCGGACCCCCAGGAACCACCCCGTGCGTACGTCCCTGTATGTGTGTGTATTTCCTTAAAATTAATATTTTATACTTTCTATTTGTGGTATTCTCTCCAAATTTGGTATACGCAGGTATCTTAACGAGGGACATAAAAGGGGAGAGAGATACTTTGCAATCGTTTCCGGTTTGAAGTAGACACTGTTGTCGCGAGACAAAATGTATTGTTGTCTTCTATGGACACTATATCGTGAAAAAGATGCCCATTGTTTCTTTCAGACTCTTTTTGGGGAACACCGCCTCCTCAGAGCGCCCCTGGCGAGATCAAAATAATACGTATATAATACAATAACAAATAGAATGTTATCAGCAGTGCCCCCGGGGTAATACTCCCCCCCCGAACATTGCTTCCGATAGAGACACTGGTGATGCTCCATTTCCAATGCTACATATGTTTGATTTTAAATACTTCAGTATCGTCTCGAAACTTTACACGAACATACTGCCTAGTTTCGAGACCATCTCAACAGTTAGCGTATAAATATATCCTTTCCGTCAATGTCTGTAATAACGAAAATATTTTGTTCACGCAATGCCAACAGAAATTATTTTGATAAAACAAAGCAAAGTGATAAGAAAAAAAACGCAAAATAAAACAAGGTCGGCGAGGATTCGAACCCAGACCTGCTACTCAGAAACCAGACACTTTACCGCGGAGCTAACTTACTACGTTGAATTCTGTTTGTTCTATTCTCCTCAATATACCACATAAGAGGCCAAATGAAGGCAATTCAAAAATATGGCAATTTTGAATTCAAGATGGCGACTTCTCCAATGATTTGTTTCTTCACTTAAACTGAACTACGTCCTTAATAACATAGCGAAACCTGGCTTACCTACCAAGAGCACAACTTACAATTTTCATGGTTACAAATTTTTAAGCCGCCATTTTGAATCGAAGATGACGACTTTTCCAACATGTCGGAATTTTCCCCTCACATGCGCTGTACTCTACACACTTGAACGCAATTTCGTGATTCCACCATATCTACAAATTGTGTAGAATTAGACGCCCCCTTATAATATTCCTAGCACTTTCTTACACCGAACATGACTATTTTTTTCAAGTTTAAGGGCGGATTCGCAAACTACGCATCAGAATAAACATCACCTCGAAATTTCTACCTCCTAGATACAGCCATTACAAATTTCACATTTTTTCGATTTGCGCCGCGAAACGAAAACGAATTTTAATGCTCTTTTTTCTATCATAAACTATGTTCCTAGCTTCACTGCCTGACAAAATATGACGTTTCTATGGTGTGCGGAACTACTCTAAAAACCAGCATTTCAAACCGACGAAAAATTTCGACACTTCATTTACATGGAAAATGTCGCCTTTTTCGTGATATCGGAATTTTCCCATTACTCACATCCCATGACGAACAAGTATGCAAAATTTGGTGTTTGTATGTTTTGTAGAAGTACGCAAACAATTAAGTGTGTTTCCGATTATAGAGGTATATAATTCCACGGACGCGGGCCAGCTACGTACCAGTACTATGTGAGCAGTAAGTAGGAAATCCAAAATCTAACGAATTGAGTAGTGTAGGGGAACGACGTAAGCCTACTGTGCAAAAGACCTGGGTTCGATTCCTACCAAGTTTTTCTCTCACTTTTTCTTTCTTTGAAAGTTTATTTTTATAGCATAGGTGATTGAAAATAAGCTTGACTCTATCATATACGGCATTTCATTCCAACCGGACCCGCAACTAAAACTATTAAATCGAAAGGGGCACTTTCCCACGTATCTTATATATTATAAATATGTACGCTGCCGACGAGACAATTTTCAAGAGGGGCCCATTTGTGTGTGTGTGTATGAGCGTATGTGTGCAGTGGCGTACGCAGGAATTTATTTCGGGAGGGGTCCAAACTCAATATCTGTGTATTTTATATTGAAATTCCTAAACTTGTCCCAAAAATTAGGCTACATTTACACAAAAGTTGGAATTTCGGGGGTGGTCCGGACCCCCAGGAACCACCCCCTGCGTACGTCCCTGTATGTGTGTGTATTTCCTTAAAATTAATATTTTATACATTCTATTTGTGGTATTCTCTCCAAATTTGGTATACGCAGGTATCTTAACGAGGGACATAAAAGGGGAGAGAGATACTTTGCAATCGTTTCCGGTTTGAAGTAGACACTGTTGTCGCGAGACAAAATGTATTGTTGTCTTCTATGGACACTATATCGTGAAAAAGATGCCCATTGTTTCTTTCAGACTCTTTTTGGGGAACACCGCCTCCTCAGAGCGCCCCTGGCGAGATCAAAATAATACGTATATAATACAATAACAAATAGAATGTTATCAGCAGTGCCCCCGGGGTAATACTCCCCCCCCCGAACATTGCTTCCGATAGAGACACTGGTGATGCTCCATTTCCAATGCTACATATGTTTGATTTTAAATACTTCAGTATCGTCTCGAAACTTTACACGAACATACTGCCTAGTTTCGAGACCATCTCAACAGTTAGCGTATAAATATATCCTTTCCGTCAATGTCTGTAATAACGAAAATATTTTGTTCTCGCAATGCCAACATAAATTATTTTGATAAAACAAAGCAAAGTGATAAGAAAAAAAACGCAAAATAAAACAAGGTCGGCGAGGATTCGAACCCAGACCTGCTACTCAGAAACCAGACACTTTACCGCGGAGCTAACTTACTACGTTGTATTCTGCTTGTTCTATTCTCCTCAATATACCACATAAGAGGCCAAATGAAGGCAATTCAAAAATATGGCAATTTTGAATTCAAGATGGCGACTTCTCCAATGATTTGTTTCTTCACTTAAACTGAACTACGTCCTTAATAACATAGCGAAACCTGGCTTACCTACCAAGAGCACAACTTACAATTTTCATGGTTACAAATTTTTGAGCCGCCATTTTGAATCGAAGATGACGACTTTTCCAACATGTCGGAATTTTCCCCTCACATGCGCTGTACTCTACACACTTGAACGCAATTTCGTGATTCCACCATATCTACAAATTGTGTAGAATTAGACGCCCGCTTATAATATTCCTAGCACTTTCTTACACCGAACATGACTATTTTTTTCAAGTTTAAGGGCGGATTCGCAAACTACGCATCAGAATAAACATCACCTCGAAATTTCTACCTCCTAGATACAGCCATTACAAATTTCACATTTTTTCGATTTGCGCCGCGAAACGAAAATGAATTTTAATGCTCTTTTTTCTATCATAAACTATGTTCCTAGCTTCACTGCCTGACAAAATATGACGTTTCTATGGTGTGCGGAACTACTCTAAAAACCAGCATTTCAAACCGACGAAAAATTTCGACACTTCATTTACATGGAAAATGTCGCCTTTTTCGTGATATCGGAATTTTCCCATTACTCACATCCCATGACGAACAAGTATGCAAAATTTGGTGTTTGTATGTTTTGTGGAAGTACGCTAACAATTAAGTGTGTTTCCGATTATAGAGGTATATAATTCCACGGACGCGGGCCAGCTACGTACCAGTACTATGTGAGCAGTAAGTAGGAAATCCAAAATCTAACGAATTGAGTAGTGTAGGGGAACGACGTAAGCCTACTGTGCAAAAGACCTGGGTTCGATTCCCAACAAGTTTTTCTCTCACTTTTTCTTTCTTTGAAAGTTTATTTTTATAGCATAGGTGATTGAAAATAAGCTTGACTCTATCATATACGGCATTTCATTCCAACCGGACCCGCAACTAAAACTATTAAATCGAAAGGGGCACTTTCCCACGTATCTTATATATTATAAATATGTACGCTGCCGACGAGACAATTTTCAATAGGGGCCCATTTGTGTGTGTGTGTATGAGCGTATGTGTGCAGTGGCGTACGCAGGAATTTATTTCGGGAGGGGTCCAAACTCAATATCTGTGTATTTTATATTGAAATTCCTAAACTTGTCCCAAAAATTAGGCTACATTTACACAAAAGTTGGAATTTCGGGGGTGGTCCGGACCCCCAGGAACCACCCCCTGCGTACGTCCCTGTATGTGTGTGTATTTCCTTAAAATTAATATTTTATACTTTCTATTTGTGGTATTCTCTCCAAATTTGGTATACGCAGGTATCTTAACGAGGGACATAAAAGGGGAGAGAGATACTTTGCAATCGTTTCCGGTTTGA
The DNA here is from genome assembly GCF_964235325.1 of Thermobia domestica. NCBI lineage: Eukaryota > Metazoa > Arthropoda > Insecta > Zygentoma > Lepismatidae > Thermobia > Thermobia domestica. Next base: position 50,865,626 of record NC_137465.1, read on the forward strand.
AGTAGACACTGTTGTCGCGAGACAAAATGTATTGTTGTCTTCTATGGACACTATATAGTGAAAAAGATGCCCATTGTTTCTTTCAGACTCTTTTTGGGGGAACACCGCCTCCTCAGAGCGCCCCTGGCGAGATCAAAATAATACGTATATAATACAATAACAAATAGAATGTTATCAGCAGTGCCCCCGGGGTAATACTCCCCGCCCCCCGAACATTGCTTCCGATAGAGACACTGGTGATGCTCCATTTCCAATGCTACATATGTTTGATTTTAAATACTTCAGTATCGTCTCGAAACTTTACACGAACATACTGCCTAGTTTCGAGACCATCTCAACAGTTAGCGTATAAATATATCCTTTCCGTCAATGTCTGTAATAACGAAAATATTTTGTTCTCGCCATGCCAACATAAATTATTTTGATAAAACAAAGCAAAGTGATAAGAAAAAAAAAACGCAAGATAAAACAAGGTCGGCGAGGATTCGAACCCAGACCTGCTACTCAGAAACCAGACACTTTACCGCGGAGCTAACTTACTACGTTGAATTCTGCTTGTTCTATTCTCCTCAATATACCACATAAGAGGCCAAATGAAGGCAATTCAAAAATATGGCAATTTTGAATTCAAGATGGCGACTTCTCCAATGATTTGTTTCTTCACTGAAACTGAACTACGTCCTTAATAACATGGCGAAACCTGGCTTACCTACCAAGAGCACAACTTACAATTTTCATGGTTACAAATTTTTGAGCCGCCATTTTGAATCGAAGATGACGACTTTTCCAACATGTCGGAATTTTCCCCTCACATGCGCTGTACTCTACACACTTGAACGCAATTTCGTGATTCCACCATATCTACAAATTGTGTAGAATTAGACGCCCCCTTATAATATTCCTAGCACTTTCTTACACCGAACATGACTATTTTTTTCAAGTTTAAGGGCGGATTCGCAAACTACGCATCAGAATAAACATCACCTCGAAATTTCTACCTCCTAGATACAGCCATTACAAATTTCACATTTTTTCGATTTGCGCCGCGAAACGAAAACGAATTTTAATGCTCTTTTTTCTATCATAAACTATGTTCCTAGCTTCACTGCCTGACAAAATATGACGTTTCTATGGTGTGCGGAACTACTCTAAAAACCAGCATTTCAAACCGACGAAAAATTTCGACACTTCATTTACATGGAAAATGTCGCCTTTTTCGTGATATCGGAATTTTCCCATTACTCACATCCCATGACGAACAAGTATGCAAAATTTGGTGTTTGTATGTTTTGTAGAAGTACGCAAACAATTAAGTGTGTTTCCGATTATAGAGGTATATAATTCCACGGACGCGGGCCAGTTACGTACCAATACTATGTGAGCAGTAAGTAGGAAACCCAAAATCTAACGAATTGAGTCGTGTAGGGGAACGACGTAAGCCTATTGTGCAAAAGACCTGGGTTCGATTCCTAACAAGTTTTTCTCTCACTTTTTCTTTCTTTGAAAGTTTATTTTTATAGCATAGGTGATTGAAAATAAGCTTGACTCTATCATATACGGCATTTCATTCCAACCGGACCCGCAACTAAAACTATTAAATCGAAAGGGGCACTTTCCCACGTATCTTATATATTATAAATATGTACGCTGCCGACGAGACAATTTTCAAGAGGGGCCCATTTGTGTGTGTGTGTATGAGCGTATGTGTGCAGTGGCGTACGCAGGAATTTATTTCGGGAGGGGTCCAAACTCAATATCTGTGTATTTTATATTGAAATTCCTAAACTTGTCCCAAAAATTAGGCTACATTTACACAAAAGTTGGAATTTCGGGGGTGGTCCGGACCCCCAGGAACCACCCCGTGCGTACGTCCCTGTATGTGTGTGTATTTCCTTAAAATTAATATTTTATACTTTCTATTTGTGGTATTCTCTCCAAATTTGGTATACGCAGGTATCTTAACGAGGGACATAAAAGGGGAGAGAGATACTTTGCAATCGTTTCCGGTTTGAAGTAGACACTGTTGTCGCGAGACAAAATGTATTGTTGTCTTCTATGGACACTATATCGTGAAAAAGATGCCCATTGTTTCTTTCAGACTCTTTTTGGGGAACACCGCCTCCTCAGAGCGCCCCTGGCGAGATCAAAATAATACGTATATAATACAATAACAAATAGAATGTTATCAGCAGTGCCCCCGGGGTAATACTCCCCCCCCGAACATTGCTTCCGATAGAGACACTGGTGATGCTCCATTTCCAATGCTACATATGTTTGATTTTAAATACTTCAGTATCGTCTCGAAACTTTACACGAACATACTGCCTAGTTTCGAGACCATCTCAACAGTTAGCGTATAAATATATCCTTTCCGTCAATGTCTGTAATAACGAAAATATTTTGTTCACGCAATGCCAACAGAAATTATTTTGATAAAACAAAGCAAAGTGATAAGAAAAAAAACGCAAAATAAAACAAGGTCGGCGAGGATTCGAACCCAGACCTGCTACTCAGAAACCAGACACTTTACCGCGGAGCTAACTTACTACGTTGAATTCTGTTTGTTCTATTCTCCTCAATATACCACATAAGAGGCCAAATGAAGGCAATTCAAAAATATGGCAATTTTGAATTCAAGATGGCGACTTCTCCAATGATTTGTTTCTTCACTTAAACTGAACTACGTCCTTAATAACATAGCGAAACCTGGCTTACCTACCAAGAGCACAACTTACAATTTTCATGGTTACAAATTTTTAAGCCGCCATTTTGAATCGAAGATGACGACTTTTCCAACATGTCGGAATTTTCCCCTCACATGCGCTGTACTCTACACACTTGAACGCAATTTCGTGATTCCACCATATCTACAAATTGTGTAGAATTAGACGCCCCCTTATAATATTCCTAGCACTTTCTTACACCGAACATGACTATTTTTTTCAAGTTTAAGGGCGGATTCGCAAACTACGCATCAGAATAAACATCACCTCGAAATTTCTACCTCCTAGATACAGCCATTACAAATTTCACATTTTTTCGATTTGCGCCGCGAAACGAAAACGAATTTTAATGCTCTTTTTTCTATCATAAACTATGTTCCTAGCTTCACTGCCTGACAAAATATGACGTTTCTATGGTGTGCGGAACTACTCTAAAAACCAGCATTTCAAACCGACGAAAAATTTCGACACTTCATTTACATGGAAAATGTCGCCTTTTTCGTGATATCGGAATTTTCCCATTACTCACATCCCATGACGAACAAGTATGCAAAATTTGGTGTTTGTATGTTTTGTAGAAGTACGCAAACAATTAAGTGTGTTTCCGATTATAGAGGTATATAATTCCACGGACGCGGGCCAGCTACGTACCAGTACTATGTGAGCAGTAAGTAGGAAATCCAAAATCTAACGAATTGAGTAGTGTAGGGGAACGACGTAAGCCTACTGTGCAAAAGACCTGGGTTCGATTCCTACCAAGTTTTTCTCTCACTTTTTCTTTCTTTGAAAGTTTATTTTTATAGCATAGGTGATTGAAAATAAGCTTGACTCTATCATATACGGCATTTCATTCCAACCGGACCCGCAACTAAAACTATTAAATCGAAAGGGGCACTTTCCCACGTATCTTATATATTATAAATATGTACGCTGCCGACGAGACAATTTTCAAGAGGGGCCCATTTGTGTGTGTGTGTATGAGCGTATGTGTGCAGTGGCGTACGCAGGAATTTATTTCGGGAGGGGTCCAAACTCAATATCTGTGTATTTTATATTGAAATTCCTAAACTTGTCCCAAAAATTAGGCTACATTTACACAAAAGTTGGAATTTCGGGGGTGGTCCGGACCCCCAGGAACCACCCCCTGCGTACGTCCCTGTATGTGTGTGTATTTCCTTAAAATTAATATTTTATACATTCTATTTGTGGTATTCTCTCCAAATTTGGTATACGCAGGTATCTTAACGAGGGACATAAAAGGGGAGAGAGATACTTTGCAATCGTTTCCGGTTTGAAGTAGACACTGTTGTCGCGAGACAAAATGTATTGTTGTCTTCTATGGACACTATATCGTGAAAAAGATGCCCATTGTTTCTTTCAGACTCTTTTTGGGGAACACCGCCTCCTCAGAGCGCCCCTGGCGAGATCAAAATAATACGTATATAATACAATAACAAATAGAATGTTATCAGCAGTGCCCCCGGGGTAATACTCCCCCCCCCGAACATTGCTTCCGATAGAGACACTGGTGATGCTCCATTTCCAATGCTACATATGTTTGATTTTAAATACTTCAGTATCGTCTCGAAACTTTACACGAACATACTGCCTAGTTTCGAGACCATCTCAACAGTTAGCGTATAAATATATCCTTTCCGTCAATGTCTGTAATAACGAAAATATTTTGTTCTCGCAATGCCAACATAAATTATTTTGATAAAACAAAGCAAAGTGATAAGAAAAAAAACGCAAAATAAAACAAGGTCGGCGAGGATTCGAACCCAGACCTGCTACTCAGAAACCAGACACTTTACCGCGGAGCTAACTTACTACGTTGTATTCTGCTTGTTCTATTCTCCTCAATATACCACATAAGAGGCCAAATGAAGGCAATTCAAAAATATGGCAATTTTGAATTCAAGATGGCGACTTCTCCAATGATTTGTTTCTTCACTTAAACTGAACTACGTCCTTAATAACATAGCGAAACCTGGCTTACCTACCAAGAGCACAACTTACAATTTTCATGGTTACAAATTTTTGAGCCGCCATTTTGAATCGAAGATGACGACTTTTCCAACATGTCGGAATTTTCCCCTCACATGCGCTGTACTCTACACACTTGAACGCAATTTCGTGATTCCACCATATCTACAAATTGTGTAGAATTAGACGCCCGCTTATAATATTCCTAGCACTTTCTTACACCGAACATGACTATTTTTTTCAAGTTTAAGGGCGGATTCGCAAACTACGCATCAGAATAAACATCACCTCGAAATTTCTACCTCCTAGATACAGCCATTACAAATTTCACATTTTTTCGATTTGCGCCGCGAAACGAAAATGAATTTTAATGCTCTTTTTTCTATCATAAACTATGTTCCTAGCTTCACTGCCTGACAAAATATGACGTTTCTATGGTGTGCGGAACTACTCTAAAAACCAGCATTTCAAACCGACGAAAAATTTCGACACTTCATTTACATGGAAAATGTCGCCTTTTTCGTGATATCGGAATTTTCCCATTACTCACATCCCATGACGAACAAGTATGCAAAATTTGGTGTTTGTATGTTTTGTGGAAGTACGCTAACAATTAAGTGTGTTTCCGATTATAGAGGTATATAATTCCACGGACGCGGGCCAGCTACGTACCAGTACTATGTGAGCAGTAAGTAGGAAATCCAAAATCTAACGAATTGAGTAGTGTAGGGGAACGACGTAAGCCTACTGTGCAAAAGACCTGGGTTCGATTCCCAACAAGTTTTTCTCTCACTTTTTCTTTCTTTGAAAGTTTATTTTTATAGCATAGGTGATTGAAAATAAGCTTGACTCTATCATATACGGCATTTCATTCCAACCGGACCCGCAACTAAAACTATTAAATCGAAAGGGGCACTTTCCCACGTATCTTATATATTATAAATATGTACGCTGCCGACGAGACAATTTTCAATAGGGGCCCATTTGTGTGTGTGTGTATGAGCGTATGTGTGCAGTGGCGTACGCAGGAATTTATTTCGGGAGGGGTCCAAACTCAATATCTGTGTATTTTATATTGAAATTCCTAAACTTGTCCCAAAAATTAGGCTACATTTACACAAAAGTTGGAATTTCGGGGGTGGTCCGGACCCCCAGGAACCACCCCCTGCGTACGTCCCTGTATGTGTGTGTATTTCCTTAAAATTAATATTTTATACTTTCTATTTGTGGTATTCTCTCCAAATTTGGTATACGCAGGTATCTTAACGAGGGACATAAAAGGGGAGAGAGATACTTTGCAATCGTTTCCGGTTTGAAGTAGACACTGTTGTCGCGAGACAAAATGTATTGTTGTCTTCTATGGACACTATATAGTGAAAAAGATGCCCATTGTTTCTTTCAGACTCTTTTTGGGGGAACACCGCCTCCTCAGAGCGCCCCTGGCGAGATCAAAATAATACGTATATAATACAATAACAAATAGAATGTTATCAGCAGTGCCCCCGGGGTAATACTCCCCGCCCCCCGAACATTGCTTCCGATAGAGACACTGGTGATGCTCCATTTCCAATGCTACATATGTTTGATTTTAAATACTTCAGTATCGTCTCGAAACTTTACACGAACATACTGCCTAGTTTCGAGACCATCTCAACAGTTAGCGTATAAATATATCCTTTCCGTCAATGTCTGTAATAACGAAAATATTTTGTTCTCGCCATGCCAACATAAATTATTTTGATAAAACAAAGCAAAGTGATAAGAAAAAAAAAACGCAAGATAAAACAAGGTCGGCGAGGATTCGAACCCAGACCTGCTACTCAGAAACCAGACACTTTACCGCGGAGCTAACTTACTACGTTGAATTCTGCTTGTTCTATTCTCCTCAATATACCACATAAGAGGCCAAATGAAGGCAATTCAAAAATATGGCAATTTTGAATTCAAGATGGCGACTTCTCCAATGATTTGTTTCTTCACTGAAACTGAACTACGTCCTTAATAACATGGCGAAACCTGGCTTACCTACCAAGAGCACAACTTACAATTTTCATGGTTACAAATTTTTGAGCCGCCATTTTGAATCGAAGATGACGACTTTTCCAACATGTCGGAATTTTCCCCTCACATGCGCTGTACTCTACACACTTGAACGCAATTTCGTGATTCCACCATATCTACAAATTGTGTAGAATTAGACGCCCCCTTATAATATTCCTAGCACTTTCTTACACCGAACATGACTATTTTTTTCAAGTTTAAGGGCGGATTCGCAAACTACGCATCAGAATAAACATCACCTCGAAATTTCTACCTCCTAGATACAGCCATTACAAATTTCACATTTTTTCGATTTGCGCCGCGAAACGAAAACGAATTTTAATGCTCTTTTTTCTATCATAAACTATGTTCCTAGCTTCACTGCCTGACAAAATATGACGTTTCTATGGTGTGCGGAACTACTCTAAAAACCAGCATTTCAAACCGACGAAAAATTTCGACACTTCATTTACATGGAAAATGTCGCCTTTTTCGTGATATCGGAATTTTCCCATTACTCACATCCCATGACGAACAAGTATGCAAAATTTGGTGTTTGTATGTTTTGTGGAAGTACGCAAACAATTAAGTGTGTTTCCGATTATAGAGGTATATAATTCCACGGACGCGGGCCAGCTACGTACCAGTACTATGTGAGCAGTAAGTAGGAAATACAAAATCTAACGAATTGAGTAGTGTAAGGGAACGACGTAAGCCTACTGTGCAAAAGACCTTTGTTCGATTCCCAACAAGTTTTTCTCTCACTTTTTCTTTCTTTGAAAGTTTATTTTTATAGCATAGGTGATTGAAAATAAGCTTGACTCTATCATATTCGGCATTTCATTCCAACCGGACCCGCAACTAAAACTATTAAATCGAAAGGGGCACTTTCCCACGTATCTTATATATTATAAATATGTACGCTGCCGACGAGACAATTTTCAAGAGGGGCCCATTTGTGTGTGTGTGTATGAGCGTATGTGTGCCGTGGCGTACGCAGGAATTTATTTCGGGAGGGGTCCAAACTCAATATCTGTGTATTTTATATTGAAATTCCTAAACTTGTCCCAAAAATTAGGCTACATTTACACAAAAGTTGGAATTTCGGGGGTGGTCCGGACCCCCAGGAACCACCCCGTGCGTACGTCCCTGTATGTGTGTGTATTTCCTTAAAATTAATATTTTATACTTTCTTTTTGTGGTATTCTCTCCAAATTTGGTATACGCAGGTATGTTAACGAGGGACATAAAAGGGGAGAGAGATACTTTGCAATCGTTTCCGGTTTGAAGTAGACACTGTTGTCGCGAGGCAAAATGTATTGTTGTCTTGTATGGACACTATATCGTGAAAAAGATGCCCATTGTTTCTTTCAGACTCTTTGTGGGGAACACCGCCTCCTCAGAGCGCCCCTGCCGAGATCAAAATAATACGTATATAATACAATAACAAATAGAATGTTATCAGCAGTGCCCCCGGGGTAATACTCCTCCCCCCCGAACATTGCTTCCGATAGAGACACTGCTGATGCTCCATTTCCAATGCTACATATGTTTGATTTTAAATACTTCAGTATCGTCTCGAAACTTTACACGAACATACTGCCTAGTTTCGAGACCATCTCAACAGTTAGCGTATAAATATATCCTTTCCGTCTATGTCTGTAATAACGAAAATATTTTGTTCACGCAATGCCAACAGAAATTATTTTGATAAAACAAAGCAACGTGATAAGAAAAAAAAGCAAGATAAAACAAGGTCGGCGGGGATTCGAACCCAGACCTGCTACTCAGAAATCAGACACTTTACCGCGTAGCTAACTTACTACGTTGAATTCTGCTTGTTCTATTCTCCTAAATATACCACATAAGAGGCCAAATGAAGGCAATTCAAAAATATGGCAATTTTGAATTCAAGATGGCGACTTCTCCAATGATTTGTTTCTTCACTTAAACTGAACTACGTCCTTAATAACATAGCGAAACCTGGCTTACCTACCAAGAGCACAACTTACAATTTTCATGGTTACAAATTTTTGAGCCGCCATTTTGAATCGAAGATGACGACTTTTCCAACATGTCGGAATTTTCCCCTCACATGCGCTGTACTCTACACACTTGAACGCAATTTCGTGATTCCACCATATCTACAAATTGTGTAGAATTAGACGCCCCCTTATAATATTCCTAGCACTTTCTTACACCGAACATGACTATTTTTTTCAAGTTTAAGGGCGGATTCGCAAACTACGCATCAGAATAAACATCACCTCGAAATTTCTACCTCCTAGATACAGCCATTACAAATTTCACATTTTTTCGATTTGCGCCGCGAAACGAAAACGAATTTTAATGCTCTTTTTTCTATCATAAACTATGTTCCTAGCTTCACTGCCTGACAAAATATGACTTTTCTATGGTGTGCGGAACTACTCTAAAAACCAGCATTTCAAACCGACGAAAAATTTCGACACTTCATTTACATGGAAAATGTCGCCTTTTTCGTGATATCGGAATTTTCCCATTACTCACATCCCATGACGAACAAGTATGCAAAATTTGGTGTTTGTATGTTTTGTAGAAGTACGCAAACAATTAAGTGTGTTTCCGATTATAGAGGTATATAATTCCACGGACGCGGGCCAGCTACGTACCAGTACTATGTGAGCAGTAAGTAGGAAATACAAAATCTAACGAATTGAGTAGTGTAGGGGAACGACGTAAGCCTATTGTGCAAAAGACCTGGGTTCGATTCCTAACAAGTTTTTCTCTCACTTTTTCTTTCTTTGAAAGTTTATTTTTATAGCATAGGTGATTGAAAATAAGCTTGACTCTATCATATACGGCATTTCATTCCAACCGGACCAGCAACTAAAACTATTAAATAGAAAGGGGCACTTTCCCACGTATCTTATATATTATAAATATGTACGCTGCCGACGAGACAATTTTCAAGAGGGGCCCATTTGTGTGTGTGTGTATGAGCGTATGTGTGCAGTGGCGTACGCAGGAATTTATTTCGGGAGGGGTCCAAACTCAATATCTGTGTATTTTATATTGAAATTCCTAAACTTGTCCCAAAAATTAGGCTACATTTACACAAAAGTTGGAATTTCGGGGGTGGTCCGGACCCCCAGGAACCACCCCCTGCGTACGTCCCTATATGTGTGTGTATTTCCTTAAAATTAATATTTTATACTTTCTATTTGTGGTATTCTCTCCAAATTTGGTATACGCAGGTATCTTAACGAGGGACATAAAAGGGGAGAGAGATACTTTGCAATCGTTTCCGGTTTGAAGTAGACACTGTTGTCGCGAGACAAAATGTATTGTTGTCTTCTATGGACACTATATAGTGAAAAAGATGCCCATTGTTTCTTTCAGACTCTTTTTGGGGGAACACCGCCTCCTCAGAGCGCCCCTGGCGAGATCAAAATAATACGTATATAATACAATAACAAATAGAATGTTATCAGCAGTGCCCCCGGGGTAATACTCCCCGCCCCCCGAACATTGCTTCCGATAGAGACACTGGTGATGCTCCATTTCCAATGCTACATATGTTTGATTTTAAATACTTCAGTATCGTCTCGAAACTTTACACGAACATACTGCCTAGTTTCGAGACCATCTCAACAGTTAGCGTATAAATATATCCTTTCCGTCAATGTCTGTAATAACGAAAATATTTTGTTCTCGCAATGCCAACATAAATTATTTTGATAAAACAAAGCAAAGTGATAAGAAAAAAAAAACGCAAGATAAAACAAGGTCGGCGAGGATTCGAACCCAGACCTGCTACTCAGAAACCAGACACTTTACCGCGGAGCTAACTTACTACGTTGAATTCTGCTTGTTCTATTCTCCTCAATATACCACATAAGAGGCCAAATGAAGGCAATTCAAAAATATGGCAATTTTGAATTCAAGATGGCGACTTCTCCAATGATTTGTTTCTTCACTGAAACTGAACTACGTCCTTAATAACATGGCGAAACCTGGCTTACCTACCAAGAGCACAACTTACAATTTTCATGGTTACAAATTTTTGAGCCGCCATTTTGAATCGAAGATGACGACTTTTCCAACATGTCGGAATTTTCCCCTCACATGCGCTGTACTCTACACACTTGAACGCAATTTCGTGATTCCACCATATCTACAAATTGTGTAGAATTAGACGCCCCCTTATAATATTCCTAGCACTTTCTTACACCGAACATGACTATTTTTTTCAAGTTTAAGGGCGGATTCGCAAACTACGCATCAGAATAAACATCACCTCGAAATTTCTACCTCCTAGATACAGCCATTACAAATTTCACATTTTTTCGATTTGCGCCGCGAAACGAAAACGAATTTTAATGCTCTTTTTTCTATCATAAACTATGTTCCTAGCTTCACTGCCTGACAAAATATGACGTTTCTATGGTGTGCGGAACTACTCTAAAAACCAGCATTTCAAACCGACGAAAAATTTCGACACTTCATTTACATGGAAAATGTCGCCTTTTTCGTGATATCGGAATTTTCCCATTACTCACATCCCATGACGAACAAGTATGCAAAATTTGGTGTTTGTATGTTTTGTGGAAGTACGCAAACAATTAAGTGTGTTTCCGATTATAGAGGTATATAATTCCACGGACGCGGGCCAGCTACGTACCAGTACTATGTGAGCAGTAAGTAGGAAATACAAAATCTAACGAATTGAGTAGTGTAAGGGAACGACGTAAGCCTACTGTGCAAAAGACCTTTGTTCGATTCCCAACAAGTTTTTCTCTCACTTTTTCTTTCTTTGAAAGTTTATTTTTATAGCATAGGTGATTGAAAATAAGCTTGACTCTATCATATTCGGCATTTCATTCCAACCGGACCCGCAACTAAAACTATTAAATCGAAAGGGGCACTTTCCCACGTATCTTATATATTATAAATATGTACGCTGCCGACGAGACAATTTTCAAGAGGGGCCCATTTGTGTGTGTGTGTATGAGCGTATGTGTGCAGTGGCGTATGCAGGAATTTATTTCGGGAGGGGTCCAAACTCAATATCTGTGTATTTTATATTGAAATTCCTAAACTTGTCCCAAAAATTAGGCTACATTTACACAAAAGTTGGAATTTCGGGGGTGGTCCGGACCCCCAGGAACCACCCCGTGCGTACGTCCCTGTATGTGTGTGTATTTCCTTAAAATTAATATTTTATACTTTCTTTTTGTGGTATTCTCTCCAAATTTGGTATACGCAGGTATGTTAACGAGGGACATAAAAGGGGAGAGAGATACTTTGCAATCGTTTCCGGTTTGAAGTAGACACTGTTGTCGCGAGGCAAAATGTATTGTTGTCTTGTATGGACACTATATCGTGAAAAAGATGCCCATTGTTTCTTTCAGACTCTTTGTGGGGAACACCGCCTCCTCAGAGCGCCCCTGGCGAGATCAAAATAATACGTATATAATACAATAACAAATAGAATGTTATCAGCAGTGCCCCCGGGGTAATACTCCCCCCCCCCGAACATTGCTTCCGATAGAGACACTGCTGATGCTCCATTTCCAATGCTACATATGTTTGATTTTAAATACTTCAGTATCGTCTCGAAACTTTACACGAACATACTGCCTAGTTTCGAGACCATCTCAACAGTTAGCGTATAAATATATCCTTTCCGTCTATGTCTGTAATAACGAAAATATTTTGTTCACGCAATGCCAACAGAAATTATTTTGATAAAACAAAGCAACGTGATAAGAAAAAAAAGCAAGATAAAACAAGGTCGGCGGGGATTCGAACCCAGACCTGCTACTCAGAAATCAGACACTTTACCGCGTAGCTAACTTACTACGTTGAATTCTGCTTGTTCTATTCTCCTAAATATACCACATAAGAGGCCAAATGAAGGCAATTCAAAAATATGGCAATTTTGAATTCAAGATGGCGACTTCTCCAATGATTTGTTTCTTCACTTAAACTGAACTACGTCCTTAATAACATAGCGAAACCTGGCTTACCTACCAAGAGCACAACTTACAATTTTCATGGTTACAAATTTTTGAGCCGCCATTTTGAATCGAAGATGACGACTTTTCCAACATGTCGGAATTTTCCCCTCACATGCGCTGTACTCTACACACTTGAACGCAATTTCGTGATTCCACCATATCTACAAATTGTGTAGAATTAGACGCCCCCTTATAATATTCCTAGCACTTTCTTACACCGAACATGACTATTTTTTTCAAGTTTAAGGGCGGATTCGCAAACTACGCATCAGAATAAACATCACCTCGAAATTTCTACCTCCTAGATACAGCCATTACAAATTTCACATTTTTTCGATTTGCGCCGCGAAACGAAAACGAATTTTAATGCTCTTTTTTCTATCATAAACTATGTTCCTAGCTTCACTGCCTGACAAAATATGACTTTTCTATGGTGTGCGGAACTACTCTAAAAACCAGCATTTCAAACCGACGAAAAATTTCGACACTTCATTTACATGGAAAATGTCGCCTTTTTCGTGATATCGGAATTTTCCCTTTACTCACATCCCATGACGAACAAGTATGCAAAATTTGGTGTTTGTATGTTTTGTAGAAGTACGCAAACAATTAAGTGTGTTTCCGATTATAGAGGTATATAATTCCACGGACGCGGGCCAGCTACGTACCAGTACTATGTGAGCAGTAAGTAGGAAATACAAAATCTAACGAATTGAGTAGTGTAGGGGAACGACGTAAGCCTATTGTGCAAAAGACCTGGGTTCGATTCCTAACAAGTTTTTCTCTCACTTTTTCTTTCTTTGAAAGTTTATTTTTATAGCATAGGTGATTGAAAATAAGCTTGACTCTATCATATACGGCATTTCATTCCAACCGGACCCGCAACTAAAACTATTAAATAGAAAGGGGCACTTTCCCACGTATCTTATATATTATAAATATGTACGCTGCCGACGAGACAATTTTCAAGAGGGGCCCATTTGTGTGTGTGTGTATGAGCGTATGTGTGCAGTGGCGTACGCAGGAATTTATTTCGGGAGGGGTCCAAACTCAATATCTGTGTATTTTATATTGAAATTCCTAAACTTGTCCCAAAAATTAGGCTACATTTACACAAAAGTTGGAATTTCGGGGGTGGTCCGGACCCCCAGGAACCACCCCCTGCGTACGTCCCTGTATGTGTGTGTATTTCCTTAAAATTAATATTTTATACATTCTATTTGTGGTATTCTCTCCAAATTTGGTATACGCAGGTATCTTAACGAGGGACATAAAAGGGGAGAGAGATACTTTGCAATCGTTTCCGGTTTGAAGTAGACACTGTTGTCGCGAGACAAAATGTATTGTTGTCTTCTATGGACACTATATCGTGAAAAAGATGCCCATTGTTTCTTTCAGACTCTTTTTGGGGAACACCGCCTCCTCAGAGCGCCCCTGGCGAGATCAAAATAATACGTATATAAAACAATAACAAATAGAATGTTATCAGCAGTGCCCCCGGGGTAATACTCCCCCCCCCGAACATTGCTTCCGATAGAGACACTGGTGATGCTCCATTTCCAATGCTACATATGTTTGATTTTAAATACTTCAGTATCGTCTCGAAACTTTACACGAACATACTGCCTAGTTTCGAGACCATCTCAACAGTTAGCGTATAAATATATCCTTTCCGTCAATGTCTGTAATAACGAAAATATTTTGTTCTCGCAATGCCAACATAAATTATTTTGATAAAACAAAGCAAAGTGATAAGAAAAAAAACGCAAAATAAAACAAGGTCGGCGAGGATTCGAACCCAGACCTGCTACTCAGAAACCAGACACTTTACCGCGGAGCTAACTTACTACGTTGTATTCTGCTTGTTCTATTCTCCTCAATATACCACATAAGAGGCCAAATGAAGGCAATTCAAAAATATGGCAATTTTGAATTCAAGATGGCGACTTCTCCAATGATTTGTTTCTTCACTTAAACTGAACTACGTCCTTAATAACATAGCGAAACCTGGCTTACCTACCAAGAGCACAACTTACAATTTTCATGGTTACAAATTTTTGAGCCGCCATTTTGAATCGAAGATGACGACTTTTCCAACATGTCGGAATTTTCCCCTCACATGCGCTGTACTCTACACACTTGAACGCAATTTCGTGATTCCACCATATCTACAAATTGTGTAGAATTAGACGCCCCCTTATAATATTCCTAGCACTTTCTTACACCGAACATGATTATTTTTTTCAAGTTTAAGGGCGGATTCGCAAACTACGCATCAGAATAAACATCACCTCGAAATTTCTACCTCCTAGATACAGCCATTACAAATTTCACATTTTTTCGATTTGCGCCGCGAAACGAAAACGAATTTTAATGCTCTTTTTTCTATCATAAACTATGTTCCTAGCTTCACTGCCTGACAAAATATGACGTTTCTATGGTGTGCGGAACTACTCTAAAAACCAGCATTTCAAACCGACGAAAAATTTCGACACTTCATTTACATGGAAAATGTCGCCTTTTTCGTGATATCGGAATTTTCCCATTACTCCCATCCCATGACGAACAAGTATGCAAAATTTGGTGTTTGTATGTTTTGTGGAAGTACGCAAACAATTAAGTGATTTTCCGATTATAGAGGTATATAATTCCACGGACGCGGGCCAGCTACGTACCAGTACTATGTGAGCAGTAAGTAGGAAATCCAAAATCTAACGAATTGAGTAGTGTAGGGGAACGACGTAAGCCTACTGTGCAAAAGACCTGGGTTCGATTCCCAACAAGTTTTTCTCTCACTTTTTCTTTCTTTGAAAGTTTATTTTTATAGCATAGGTGATTGAAAATAAGCTTGACTCTATCATATACGGCATTTCATTCCAACCGGACCCGCAACTAAAACTATTAAATCGAAAGGGGCACTTTCCCACGTATCTTATATATTATAAATATGTACGCTGCCGACGAGACAATTTTCAATAGGGGCCCATTTGTGTGTGTGTGTATGAGCGTATGTGTGCAGTGGCGTACGCAGGAATTTATTTCGGGAGGGGTCCAAACTCAATATCTGTGTATTTTATATTGAAATTCCTAAACTTGTCCCAAAAATTAGGCTACATTTACACAAAAGTTGGAATTTCGGGGGTGGTCCGGACCCCCAGGAACCACCCCGTGCGTACGTCCCTGTATGTGTGTGTATTTCCTTAAAATTAATATTTTATACTTTCTATTTGTGGTATTCTCTCCAAATTTGGTATACGCAGGTATCTTAACGAGGGACATAAAAGGGGAGAGAGATACTTTGCAATCGTTTCCGGTTTGAAGTAGACACTGTTGTCGCGAGACAAAATGTATTGTTGTCTTCTATGGACACTATATAGTGAAAAAGATGCCCATTGTTTCTTTCAGACTCTTTTTGGGGAACACCGCCTCCTCAGAGCGCCCCTGGCGAGATCAAAATAATACGTATATAATACAATAACAAATAGAATGTTATCAGCAGTGCCCCCGGGGTAATACTCCCCGCCCCCCGAACATTGCTTCCGATAGAGACACTGGTGATGCTCCATTTCCAATGCTACATATGTTTGATTTTAAATACTTCAGTATCGTCTCGAAACTTTACACGAACATACTGCCTAGTTTCGAGACCATCTCAACAGTTAGCGTATAAATATATCCTTTCCGTCAATGTCTGTAATAACGAAAATATTTTGTTCTCGCAATGCCAACATAAATTATTTTGATAAAACAAAGCAAAGTGATAAGAAAAAAAAACGCAAGATAAAACAAGGTCGGCGAGGATTCGAACCCAGACCTGCTACTCAGAAACAAGACACTTTACCGCGGAGCTAACTTACTACGTTGAATTGTGCTTGTTCTATTCTCCTCAATATTCCACATAAGAGGCCAAATGAAGGCAATTCAAAAATATGGCAATTTTGAATTCAAGATGGCGACTTCTCCAATGATTTGTTTCTTCACTTAAACTGAACTACGTCCTTAATAACATAGCGAAACCTGGCTTACCTACCAAGAGCACAACTTACAATTTTCATGGTTACAAATTTTTGAGCCGCCATTTTGAATCGAAGATGACGACTTTTCCAACATGTCGGAATTTTCCCCTCACATGCGCTGTACTCTACACACTTGAACGCAATTTCGTGATTCCACCATATCTACAAATTGTGTAGAATTAGACGCCCCCTTATAATATTCCTAGCACTTTCTTACACCGAACATGACTATTTTTTTCAAGTTTAAGGGCGGATTCGCAAACTACGCATCAGAATAAACATCACCTCGAAATTTCTACCTCCTAGATACAGCCATTACAAATTTCACATTTTTTCGATTTTCGCCGCGAAACGAAAACGAATTTTAATGCTCTTTTTTCTATCATAAACTATGTTCCTAGCTTCACTGCCTGACAAAATATGACGTTTCTATGGTGTGCGGAACTACTCTAAAAACCAGCATTTCAAACCGACGAAAAATTTCGACACTTCATTTACATGGAAAATGTCGCCTTTTTCGTGATATCGGAATTTTCCCATTACTCACATCCCATGACGAACAAGTATGCAAAATTTGGTGTTTGTATGTTTTGTAGAAGTACGCAAACAATTAAGTGTGTTTCCGATTATAGAGGTATATAATTCCACGGACGCGGGCCAGCTACGTACCAGTACTATGTGAGCAGTAAGTAGGAAACCCAAAATCTAACGAATTGAGTAGTGTAGGGGAACGACGTAAGCCTACTGTGCAAAAGACCTGGGTTCGAACCTAACAAGTTTTTCTCTCACTTTTTCTTTCTTTGAAAGTTTATTTTTATAGCATAGGTGATTGAAAATAAGCTTGACTCTATCATATACGGCATTTCATTCCAACCGGACCCGCAACTAAAACTATTAAATCGAAAGGGGCACTTTCCCACGTATCTTATATATTATAAATATGTACGCTGCCGACGAGACAATTTTCAAGAGGGGCCCATTTGTGTGTGTGTGTATGAGCGTATGTGTGCAGTGGCGTACGCAGGAATTTATTTCGGGAGGGGTCCAAACTCAATATCTGTGTATTTTATATTGAAATTCCTAAACTTGTCCCAAAAATTAGGCTACATTTACACAAAAGTTGGAATTTCGGGGGTGGTCCGGAGCCCCAGGAACCACCCCCTGCGTACGTCCCTGTATGTGTGTGTATTTCCTTAAAATTAATATTTTATACATTCTATTTGTGGTATTCTCTCCAAATTTGGTATACGCAGGTATCTTAACGAGGGACATAAAAGGGGAGAGAGATACTTTGCAATCGTTTCCGGTTTGAAGTAGACACTGTTGTCGCGAGACAAAATGTATTGTTGTCTTCTATGGACACTATATCGTGAAAAAGATGCCCATTGTTTCTTTCAGACTCTTTTTGGGGAACACCGCCTCCTCAGAGCGCCCCTGGCGAGATCAAAATAATACGTATATAATACAATAACAAATAGAATGTTATCAGCAGTGCCCCCGGGGTAATACTTCCCCCCCCGAACACTGCTTCCGATAGAGACACTGGTGATGCTCCATTTCCAATGCTACATATGTTTGATTTTAAATACTTCAGTATCGTCTCGAAACTTTACACGAACATACTGCCTAGTTTCGAGACCATCTCAAAAGTTAGCGTATAAATATATCCTTTCCGTCAATGTCTGTAATAACGAAAATGTTTTGTTCTCGCAATGCCAACAGAAATTATTTTGATAAAACAAAGCAAAGTGATAAGAAAAAAACGCAAGATAAAACAAGGTCGGCGAGGATTCGAACCCAGACCTGCTACTCAGAAACCAGACACTTTACCGCGGAGCTAACTTACTACGTTGAATTCTGCTTGTTCTATTCTCCTCAATATACCACATAAGAGGCCAAATGAAGGCAATTCAAAAATATGGCAATTTTGAATTCAAGATGGCGACTTCTCCAATGATTTGTTTCTTCACTTAAACTGAACTACGTCCTTAATAACATAGCGAAACCTGGCTTACCTACCAAGAGCACAACTTACAATTTTCATGGTTACAAATTTTTGAGCCGCCATTTTGAATCGAAGATGACGACTTTTCCAACATGTCGGAATTTTCCCCTCACATGCGCTGTACTCTACACACTTGAACGCAATTTCGTGATTCCACCATATCTACAAATTGTGTAGAATTAGACGCCCCCTTATAATATTCCTAGCACTTTCTTACACCGAACATGACTATTTTTTTCAAGTTTAAGGGCGGATTCGCAAACTACGCATCAGAATAAACATCACCTCGAAATTTCTACCTCCTAGATACAGCCATTACAAATTTCACATTTTTTCGATTTGCGCCGCGAAACGAAAACGAATTTTAATGCTCTTTTTTCTATCATAAACTATGTTCCTAGCTTCACTGCCTGACAAAATATGACGTTTCTATGGTGTGCGGAACTACTCTAAAAACCAGCATTTCAAACCGACGAAAAATTTCGACACTTCATTTACATGGAAAATGTCGCCTTTTTCGTGATATCGGAATTTTCCCATTACTCCCATCCCATGACGAACAAGTATGCAAAATTTGGTGTTTGTATGTTTTGTGGAAGTACGCAAACAATTAAGTGATTTTCCGATTATAGAGGTATATAATTCCACGGACGCGGGCCAGCTACGTACCAGTACTATGTGAGCAGTAAGTAGGAAATCCAAAATCTAACGAATTGAGTAGTGTAGGGGAACGACGTAAGCCTACTGTGCAAAAGACCTGGGTTCGATTCCCAACAAGTTTTTCTCTCACTTTTTCTTTCTTTGAAAGTTTATTTTTATAGCATAGGTGATTGAAAATAAGCTTGACTCTATCATATACGGCATTTCATTCCAACCGGACCCGCAACTAAAACTATTAAATCGAAAGGGGCACTTTCCCACGTATCTTATATATTATAAATATGTACGCTGCCGACGAGACAATTTTCAATAGGGGCCCATTTGTGTGTGTGTGTATGAGCGTATGTGTGCAGTGGCGTACGCAGGAATTTATTTCGGGAGGGGTCCAAACTCAATATCTGTGTATTTTATATTGAAATTCCTAAACTTGTCCCAAAAATTAGGCTACATTTACACAAAAGTTGGAATTTCGGGGGTGGTCCGGACCCCCAGGAACCACCCCGTGCGTACGTCCCTGTATGTGTGTGTATTTCCTTAAAATTAATATTTTATACTTTCTATTTGTGGTATTCTCTCCAAATTTGGTATACGCAGGTATCTTAACGAGGGACATAAAAGGGGAGAGAGATACTTTGCAATCGTTTCCGGTTTGAAGTAGACACTGTTGTCGCGAGACAAAATGTATTGTTGTCTTCTATGGACACTATATAGTGAAAAAGATGCCCATTGTTTCTTTCAGACTCTTTTTGGGGAACACCGCCTCCTCAGAGCGCCCCTGGCGAGATCAAAATAATACGTATATAATACAATAACAAATAGAATGTTATCAGCAGTGCCCCCGGGGTAATACTCCCCGCCCCCCGAACATTGCTTCCCATAGAGACACTGGTGATGCTCCATTTCCAATGCTACATATGTTTGATTTTAAATACTTCAGTATCGTCTCGAAACTTTACACGAACATACTGCCTAGTTTCGAGACCATCTCAACAGTTAGCGTATAAATATATCCTTTCCGTCAATGTCTGTAATAACGAAAATATTTTGTTCTCGCAATGCCAACAGAAATTATTTTGATAAAACAAAGCAAAGTGATAAGAAAAAAAAACGCAAGATAAAACAAGGTCGGCGAGGATTCGAACCCAGACCTGCTACTCAGAAACCAGACACTTTACCGCGGAGCTAACTTACTACGTTGAATTCTGCTTGTTCTATTCTCCTCAATATTCCACATAAGAGGCCAAATGAAGGCAATTCAAAAATATGGCAATTTTGAATTCAAGATGGCGACTTCTCCAATGATTTGTTTCTTCACTTAAACTGAACTACGTCCTTAATAACATAGCGAAACCTGGCTTACCTACCAAGAGCACAACTTACAATTTTCATGGTTACAAATTTTTGAGCCGCCATTTTGAATCGAAGATGACGACTTTTCCAACATGTCGGAATTTTCCCCTCACATGCGCTGTACTCTACACACTTGAACGCAATTTCGTGATTCCACCATATCTACAAATTGTGTAGAATTAGACGCCCCCTTATAATATTCCTAGCACTTTCTTACACCGAACATGACTATTTTTTTCAA
Source organism: Thermobia domestica (assembly GCF_964235325.1). Lineage (NCBI taxonomy): Eukaryota > Metazoa > Arthropoda > Insecta > Zygentoma > Lepismatidae > Thermobia > Thermobia domestica. Next base: position 50,886,649 of record NC_137465.1, read on the forward strand.
GTTTAAGGGCGGATTCGCAAACTACGCATCAGAATAAACATCACCTCGAAATTTCTACCTCCTAGATACAGCCATTACAAATTTCACATTTTTTCGATTTTCGCCGCGAAACGAAAACGAATTTTAATGCTCTTTTTTCTATCATAAACTATGTTCCTAGCTTCACTGCCTGACAAAATATGACGTTTCTATGGTGTGCGGAACTACTCTAAAAACCAGCATTTCAAACCGACGAAAAATTTCGACACTTCATTTACATGGAAAATGTCGCCTTTTTCGTGATATCGGAATTTTCCCATTACTCACATCCCATGACGAACAAGTATGCAAAATTTGGTGTTTGTATGTTTTGTAGAAGTACGCAAACAATTAAGTGTGTTTCCGATTATAGAGGTATATAATTCCACGGACGCGGGCCAGCTACGTACCAGTACTATGTGAGCAGTAAGTAGGAAACCCAAAATCTAACGAATTGAGTAGTGTAGGGGAGCGACGTAAGCCTACTGTGCAAAAGACCTGGGTTCGAACCTAACAAGTTTTTCTCTCACTTTTTCTTTCTTTGAAAGTTTATTTTTATAGCATAGGTGATTGAAAATAAGCTTGACTCTATCATATACGGCATTTCATTCCAACCGGACCCGCAACTAAAACTATTAAATCGAAAGGGGCACTTTCCCACGTATCTTATATATTATAAATATGTACGCTGCCGACGAGACAATTTTCAAGAGGGGCCCATTTGTGTGTGTGTGTATGAGCGTATGTGTGCAGTGGCGTACGCAGGAATTTATTTCGGGAGGGGTCCAAACTCAATATCTGTGTATTTTATATTGAAATTCCTAAACTTGTCCCAAAAATTAGGCTACATTTACACAAAAGTTGGAATTTCGGGGGTGGTCCGGAGCCCCAGGAACCACCCCCTGCGTACGTCCCTGTATGTGTGTGTATTTCCTTAAAATTAATATTTTATACATTCTATTTGTGGTATTCTCTCCAAATTTGGTATACGCAGGTATCTTAACGAGGGACATAAAAGGGGAGAGAGATACTTTGCAATCGTTTCCGGTTTGAAGTAGACACTGTTGTCGCGAGACAAAATGTATTGTTGTCTTGTATGGACACTATATCGTGAAAAAGATGCCCATTGTTTCTTTCAGACTCTTTTTGGGGAACACCGCCTCCTCAGAGCGCCCCTGGCGAGATCAAAATAATACGTATATAATACAATAACAAATAGAATGTTATCAGCAGTGCCCCCGGGGTAATACTTCCCCCCCCGAACACTGCTTCCGATAGAGACACTGGTGATGCTCCATTTCCAATGCTACATATGTTTGATTTTAAATACTTCAGTATCGTCTCGAAACTTTACACGAACATACTGCCTAGTTTCGAGACCATCTCAACAGTTAGCGTATAAATATATCCTTTCCGTCAATGTCTGTAATAACGAAAATATTTTGTTCACGCAATGCCAACAGAAATTATTTTGATAAAACAAAGCAAAGTGATAAGAAAAAAAACGCAAGATAAAACAAGGTCGGCGAGGATTCGAACCCAGACCTGCTACTCAGAAACCAGACACTTTACCGCGGAGCTAACTTACTACGTTGAATTCTGTTTGTTCTATTCTCCTCAATATACCACATAAGAGGCCAAATGAAGGCAATTCAAAAATATGGCAATTTTGAATTCAAGATGGCGACTTCTCCAATGATTTGTTTCTTCACTTAAACTGAACTACGTCCTTAATAACATAGCGAAACCTGGCTTACCTACCAAGAGCACAACTTACAATTTTCATGGTTACAAATTTTTGAGCCGCCATTTTGAATCGAAGATGACGACTTTTCCAACATGTCGGAATTTTCCCCTCACATGCGCTGTACTCTACACACTTGAACGCAATTTCGTGATTCCACCATATCTACAAATTGTGTAGAATTAGACGCCCCCTTATAATATTCCTAGCACTTTCTTACACCGAACGTGACTATTTTTTCAAGTTTAAGGGCGGATTCGCAAACTACGCATCAGAATAAACATCACCTCGAAATTTCTACCTCCTAGATACAGCCATTACAAATTTCACATTTTTTCGATTTGCGCCGCGAAACGAAAACGAATTTTAATGCTCTTTTTTCTATCATAAACTATGTTCCTAGCTTCACTGCCTGACAAAATATGACTTTTCTATGGTGTGCGGAACTACTCTAAAAACCAGCATTTCAAACCGACGAAAAATTTCGACACTTCATTTACATGGAAAATGTCGCCTTTTTCGTGATATCGGAATTTTCCCATTACTCACATCCCATGACGAACAAGTATGCAAAATTTGGTGTTTGTATGTTTTGTAGAAGTACGCAAACAATTAAGTGTGTTTCCGATTATAGAGGTATATAATTCCACGGACGCGGGCCAGCTACGTACCAGTACTATGTGAGCAGTAAGTAGGAAATACAAAATCTAACGAATTGAGTAGTGTAGGGGAACGACGTAAGCCTATTGTGCAAAAGACCTGGGTTCGATTCCTAACAAGTTTTTCTCTCACTTTTTCTTTCTTTGAAAGTTTATTTTTATAGCATAGGTGATTGAAAATAAGCTTGACTCTATCATATACGGCATTTCATTCCAACCGGACCCGCAACTAAAACTATTAAATAGAAAGGGGCACTTTCCCACGTATCTTATATATTATAAATATGTACGCTGCCGACGAGACAATTTTCAAGAGGGGCCCATTTGTGTGTGTGTGTATGAGCGTATGTGTGCAGTGGCGTACGCAGGAATTTATTTCGGGAGGGGTCCAAACTCAATATCTGTGTATTTTATATTGAAATTCCTAAACTTGTCCCAAAAATTAGTCTACATTTACACAAAAGTTGGAATTTCGGGGGTGGTCCGGACCCCCAGGAACCACCCCGTGCGTACGTCCCTGTATGTGTGTGTATTTCCTTAAAATTAATATTTTATACTTTCTATTTCTGGTATTCTCTCCAAATTTGGTAAACGCAGGTATCTTATCGAGGGACATAAAAGGGGAGAGAGATACTTTGCAATCGTTTCCGGTTTGAAGTAGACACTGTTGTCGCGAGACAAAATGTATTGTTGTCTTCTATGGACAGTATATCGTGAAAAAGATGCCCATTGTTTCTTTCAGACTCTTTTTGGGGAACACCGCCTCCTCAGAGCGCCCCTGGCGAGATCAAAATAATACGTATATAATACAATAACAAATAGAATGTTATCAGCAGTGCCCCCGGGGTAATACTCCTCCCCCCCCGAACATTGCTTCCGATAGAGACACTGGTGATGCTCCATTTCCAATGCTACATATGTTTGATTTTAAATACTTCAGTATCGTCTCGAAACTTTACACGAACATACTGCCTAGTTTCGAGACCATCTCAACAGTTAGCGTATAAATATATCCTTTCCGTCAATGTCTGTAATAACGAAAATATTTTGTTCACGCAATGCCAACAGAAGTTATTTTGATAAAACAAAGCAAAGTGATAAAAAAAAAACGCAAGATAAAACAAGGTCGGCGAGGATTCGAACCCAGACCTGCTACTCAGAAACCAGACACTTTACCGCGGAGCTAACTTACTACGTTGAATTCTGTTTGTTCTATTCTCCTCAATATACCACATAAGAGGCCAAATGAAGGCAATTCAAAAATATGGCAATTTTGAATTCAAGATGGCGACTTCTCCAATGATTTGTTTCTTCACTTAAACTGAACTACGTCCTTAATAACATAGCGAAACCTGGCTTACCTACCAAGAGCACAACTTACAATTTTCATGGTTACAAATTTTTGAGCCGCCATTTTGAATCGAAGATGACGACTTTTCCAACATGTCGGAATTTTCCCCTCACATGCGCTGTACTCTACACACTTGAACGCAATTTCGTGATTCCACCATATCTACAAATTGTGTAGAATTAGACGCCCCCTTATAATATTCCTAGCACTTTCTTACACCGAACATGACTATTTTTTTCAAGTTTAAGGGCGGATTCGCAAACTACGCATCAGAATAAACATCACCTCGAAATTTCTACCTCCTAGATACAGCCATTACAAATTTCACATTTTTTCGATTTGCGCCGCGAAACGAAAACGAATTTTAATGCTCTTTTTTCTATCATAAACTATGTTCCTAGCTTCACTGCCTGACAAAATATGACGTTTCTATGGTGTGCGGAACTACTCTAAAAACCAGCATTTCAAACCGACGAAAAATTTCGACACTTCATTTACATGGAAAATGTCGCCTTTTTCGTGATATCGGAATTTTCCCATTACTCACATCCATGACGAACAAGTATGCAAAATTTGGTGTTTGTATGTTTTGTAGAAGTACGCAAACAATTAAGTGTGTTTCCGATTATAGAGGTATATAATTCCCCACAGGTGCCGGCCGCAACGTACCAGTACTATGTGAGCAGTAAGAACGAAGTCGAAAATCTAAGGAAATCGGTAGTGTAGGGGATTGACGTGAGCCTACTGGCCAGGAGATCTGGGTTCGATTCCTAACAATCTTTTTCTCACTTTTTCTTTCTTTGAAAGTTTATTTTTATAGCATATATTGTTTGCCTATAAGGTTGAGTCTATTATAAAACGCATTTCACTCCAACCGGTCCTGTAAACAAACTACTGAACCGAAAGAGGCACTTTTCCATGTATCCCGTATATTATAACTATATACGCTGCCAACGAGAAAATTGTCAAAATGTGCGTATATATATATATATATGTGTGTGTGTGTCTGTGTGTGTCTTTGTGTGTGTGTATCTCCTTAAAAGTTATAATCTTATACTTTTTCAGTTGTGGTATAGACTTCAAACTTGGTATACGAATCTATCTAAACGACCAGTATAAAAAGGGAGATTGTTTGCAATTATTTCAGGTTCGAAGCACACACTATCCTCGCGAGACAAAATGTATTTTTGTCTCGTCTGTATACTATATCGTGGAAATGATGCTCAATGTTTTTTTCCAAAATGTTTTTTGGGGGTACACTGCCTCCTTGGGGCTCTTAAAGTGCCCCCACAGGAGACCAAATAATACGTGTATAATAGAATAATAAATAGAATACTATGAGCAGTGCCCCTGGGAATACTAACTGTGATCCTCAGGAACATTGTTTCTGAAAGAAACACTGGTGTTGCCCCACCTCTAAAGCTACGTATGTTTCTTTCTAAATAGTTGAGTATCGTCTCGAAGCTTCACACGAACATACTGCCTAGTTTCGAGACGATATCAACAGTTAGTGTATAAATATATTCTTTTCGTCTATGTCTGTAATAACGAAAATATTTTGTTCACGCAATGCCAACAGAAATTATTTTGATAAAACGAAGCAACGTGATAAGAAAAAAAAACTTAAGATAATACAAGGTTCGGCGGGTTATCGAACCCATACCTGCTCCTCAGAAAGCAGACACTTTACCGCGGAGCTAACTTACTACGTTGAATTCTGTTTGTTTTATTCTCCTCAATATACCACATAAGAGTCTAAATGAAGGCAATTCAAAAATATGGCAATTTTGCAGTCAAGATGGCGACTTCTCCAATGATTTGTTTCCTCACTTAAACTGAACTACGTCCTTAATAACATAGCGAAACCTGGCTTACCTACCAAGAGCACAACTTACAATTTTCATGGTTACAAATTTTTGAGCCGCCATTTTGAATCGAAGATGACGACTTTTCCAACATGTCGGAATTTTCCCCTCACATGCGCTGTAATCTACACACTTGAACGCAATTTCGTGACTCCACCATATCTACAAGTTGTGTAGAATTAGACGCCCCCTTATAACATTCCTAGCACTTTCCTACACCGAACATGACTATCTTTTTCAAGTTTAAAAGCGGAATCGCAAACTACGCATCAGAATAAACATCACCTCGAAATTTCAACGTCCTACATACAGCCATTACAAATTTCACATTTTTTCAATTTGCGAGGTGAAACGAAAACGAATTTTAATGCTCTTTTTTCTATCATAAACTATGTTCCTAGCTTCACTGCCTGACAAAATATGACGTTTCTATGGTGTGCGGAACTACTCTAAAAACCAGCATTTCGAAACGACGAAAAATTTCGACACTTCATTTACATGGAAAATGTCGCCTTTTTCGTGATATCGGAATTTTCTCATTACTCACATCCCATGACGAACAAGTATGCAAAATTTGGTGTTTGTAGGTTTTGTGGAAGTATGCAAACAATTAAGTGTGTTTCCGATTATAGAGGTATATAATTCCCCACAGGTGCCGGTCGCAACGTACCAGTACTATGTGAGCAGTAAGAACGAAGTCGAAAATCTAAGGAAATCGGTAGTGTAGGGGATTGACGTGAGCCTACTGGCCAGGAGATCTGGGTTCGATTCCTAACAATCTTTTTCTCACTTTTTCTTTCTTTGAAAGTTTATTTTTATAGCATATATTGTTTGCCTATAAGGTTGAGTCTATTATAAAACGCATTTCACTCCAACCGGTCCTGTAAACAAACTACTGAACCGAAAGAGGCACTTTTCCATGTATCCCGTATATTATAACTATATACGCTGCCAACGAGAAAATTGTCAAAATGTGCGTATATATATATATATATATATATATATATATATATATATATATATATATATATATATATATATATATATATATGTGTGTGTGTGTGTGTGTGTGTGTGTGTCTGTGTGTGTCTTTGTGTGTGTGTATCTCCTTAAAAGTTATAATCTTATACTTTTTCAGTTGTGGTATAGACTTCAAACTTGGTATACGAATCTATCTAAACGACCAGTATAAAAAGGGAGATTGTTTGCAATTATTTCAGGTTCGAAGCACACACTATCCTCGCGAGACAAAATGTATTTTTGTCTCGTCTGTATACTATATCGTGGAAATGATGCTCAATGTTTTTTTCCAAAATGTTTTTTGGGGGTACACTGCCTCCTTGGGGCTCTTAAAGTGCCCCCACAGGAGACCAAATAATACGTGTATTATAGAATAATAAATAGAATACTATGAGCAGTGCCCCTGGGAATACTAACTGTGATCCTCAGGAACATTGTTTCTGAAAGAAACACTGGTGTTGCCCCACCTCTAAAGCTACGTATGTTTCTTTCTAAATAGTTGAGTATCGTCTCGAAGCTTCACACGAACATACTGCCTAGTTTCGAGACGATATCAACAGTTAGTGTATAAATATATTCTTTTCGTCTATGTCTGTAATAACGAAAATATTTTGTTCACGCAATGCCAACAGAAACTATTTTGATAAAACGAAGCAACGTGATAAGAAAAAAACGTAAGATAAAACAAGGTTCGGCGGGGAATCGAACCCATACCTGCTCCTCAGAAAGCAGACACTTTACCGCGGAGCTAACTTACTACGTTGAATTCTGTTTGTTTTATTCTCCTCAATATACCACATAAGAGTCTAAATGAAGGCAATTCAAAAATATGGCAATTTTGCATTCAAGATGGCGACTTCTCCAATGATTTGTTTCTTCACTTAAACTGAACTACGTCCTTAATAACATAGCGAAACCTGGCTTACCTACCAAGAGCACAACTTACAATTTTCATGGTTACAAATTTTTGAGCCGCCATTTTGAATCGAAGATGAAGACTTTTCCAACATGTCGGAATTTTCCCCTCACATGCGCTGTAATCTACACACTTGAACGCAATTTCGTGACTCCACCATATCTACAAGTTGTGTAGAATTAGACGCCCCCTTATAACATTCCTAGCACTTTCCTACACCGAACATGACTATCTTTTTCAAGTTTAAAAGCGGATTCGCAAACTACGCATCAGAATAAACATCACCTCGAAATTTCAACGTCCTACATACAGCCATTACAAATTTCACATTTTTTCAATTTGCGCCGTGAAACGAAAACGAATTTTAATGCTCTTTTTTCTATCATAAACTATGTTCCTAGCTTCACTGCCTGACAAAATATGACGTTTCTATGGTGTGCGGAACTACTCTAAAAACCAGCATTTCGAAACGACGAAAAATTTCGACACTTCATTTACATGGAAAATGTCGCCTTTTTCGTGATATCGGAATTTTCTCATTACTCACATCCCATGACGAACAAGTATGCAAAATTTGGTGTTTGTAGGTTTTGTGGAAGTATGCAAACAATTAAGTGTGTTTCCGATTATAGAGGTATATAATTCCACAGACGCGGGCCCGCTACGTACCAGTACTATGTGAGCAGTAGGTAGGAAGTCCAGAATCTAAGGAATTGAGTAGTGTAGGGGAACGACGTGAGCCTACTAGGCGGGAGACCTGGGTTCGATTCCCAACAAGTTTTTCTGTCGCTTTTTCTTTCTTTGAAAGTTTATTTTTATAGCATAGGTGATTGAAAATAAGCTTGACTCTATCATATACGGCATTTCATTCCAACCGGACCCGCAACTAAAACTATTAAATCGAAAGGTGCACTTTCCCACGTATCTTATATATTATAAATATGTACGCTGTCGACGAGACAATTTTCAAGAGGGGCCCATTTGTGTGTGTGTATGAGCGTGTGTGTGCAGTAGCGTACGCAGGAATTTATTTCGGGAGGGGTCCAAACTCAATATCTGTGTATTTTATATTGAAATTCCTAAACTTGTCCCAAAAATTAGGCTACATTTACACAAAAGTTGGAATTTCGGGGGTGGTCCGGACCCCCAGGAACCACCCCCTGCGTACGTCCCTGTATGTGTGTGTATTTCCTTAAAATTAATATTTTATACTTTCCATTTGTGGTATTCACTCCAAATTTGGTATACGCAGGTATCTTAACGAGGGACATAAAAGGAGAGAGAGATATTTTGCAATCGTTTCTGGTTTGAAGTAGACACTGTTGTCGCGAGACAAAATGTATTGTTGTCTTGTATGGACACTATATCGTGAAAAAGATGCCCGTTGTTTCTTTCAGACTCTTTTTGGGCAACACCGCCTCCTCAGAGCGCCCCTGGCGAGATCAAAATAATACGTATATAATACAATAACAAATAGAATGTTATCAGAAGTGCCCCCGGGGTAAAATTCCCCCCCCAAACATTGCTTCCGATAGAGACACTGGTGATGCTCCATTTCCAATGCTACATATGTTTGATTTTAAATACTTCAGTATCGTCTCGAAACTTTACACGAACATACTGCCTAGTTTCGAGACCATCTCAACAGTTAGCGTATAAATATATCCTTTCCGTCTATGTCTGTAATAACGAAAATATTTTGTTCACGCTATGCCAACAGAAACTATTTTGATAAAACAAAGCAACGTGATAAGAAAAAAAACGCAAGATAAAACAAGGTGGGCGGGGATTCGAACCCAGACCTGCTACTCAGAAACCAGACACTTTACCGCGGAGGTAACTTACTACGTTGAATTCTGCTTGTTCTATTCTCCTCAATATACCACATAAGAGGCCAAATGAAGGCAATTCAAAAATATGGCAATTTTGAATTCAAGATGGCGACTTCTCCAATGATTTGTTTCTTCACTTAAACTGAACTACGTCCTTAATAACATAGCGAAACCTGGCTTACCTACCAAGAGCACAACTTACAATTTTCATGGTTACAAATTTTTGAGCCGCCATTTTGAATCGGAGATGACGACTTTTCCAACATGTCGGAATTTTCCCCTCACATGCGCTGTACTCTACACACTTGAACGCAATTTCGTGATTCCACCATATCTACAAATTGTGTAGAATTAGACGCGCCCTTATAATATTCCTAGCACTTTCTTACACCGAACATGACTATTTTTTTCAAGTTTAAGGGCGGATTCGCAAACTACGCATTAGAATAAACATCACCTCGAAATTTCTACCTCCTAGATACAGCCATTACAAATTTCACATTTTTTCGATTTGCGCCGCGAAACGAAAACGAATTTTAATGCTCTTTTTTCTATCATAAACTATGTTCCTAGCTTCACTGCCTGACAAAATATGACGTTTCTATGGTGTGCGGAACTACTGTAAAAACCAGCATTTCAAACCGACGAAAAATTTCGACACTTCATTTACATGGAAAATGTCGCCTTTTTCGTGATATCGGAATTTTCCCATTACTCACATCCCATGACGAACAAGTATGCAAAATTTGGTGTTTGTATGTTTTGTGGAAGTACGCAAACAATTAAGTGTGTTTCCGATTATAGAGGTATATAATTCCACAGACGCGGGCCCGCTACGTACCAGTACTATGTGAGCAGTAGGTAGGAAGTCCAGAATCTAAGGAATTGAGTAGTGTAGGGGAACGACGTGAGCCTACTAGGCGGGAGACCTGGGTTCGATTCCCAACAAATTTTTCTGTCGCTTTTTCTTTCTTTGAAAGTTTATTTTTATAGCATAGGTGATTGAAAATAAGCTTGACTCTATCATATACGGCATTTCATTCCAACCGGACCCGCAACTAAAACTATTAAATCGAAAGGTGCACTTTCCCACGTATCTTATATATTATAAATATGTACGCTGTCGACGAGACAATTTTCAAGAGGGGCCCATTTGTGTGTGTGTATGAGCGTGTGTGTGCAGTAGCGTACGCAGGAATTTATTTCGGGAGGGGTCCAAACTCAATATCTGTGTATTTTATATTGAAATTCCTAAACTTGTCCCAAAAATTAGGCTACATTTACACAAAAGTTGGAATTTCGGGGGTGGTCCGGACCCCCAGGAACCACCCCCTGCGTACGTCCCTGTATGTGTGTGTATTTCCTTAAAATTAATATTTTATACTTTCCATTTGTGGTATTCACTCCAAATTTGGTATACGCAGGTATCTTAACGAGGGACATAAAAGGAGAGAGAGAGATATTTTGCAATCGTTTCTGGTTTGAAGAAGACACTGTTGTCGCGAGACAAAATGTATTGTTGTCTTGTATGGACACTATATCGTGAAAAAGATGCCCGTTGTTTCTTTCAGACTCTTTTTGGGGAACACCGCCTCCTCAGAGTGCCCCTGGCGAGATCAAAATAATACGTATATAATACAATAACAAATAGAATGTTATCAGAAGTGCCCCCGGGGTAAAATTCCCCCCCCAAACATTGCTTCCGATAGAGACACTGGTGATGCTCCATTTCCAATCCTACATATGTTTGATTTTAAATACTTAAGTATCGTCTCGAAACTTTACACGAACATACTGCCTAGTTTCGAGACCATCTCAACAGTTAGCGTATAAATATATCCTTTCCGTCTATGTCTGTAATAACGAAAATATTTTGTTCATGCAATGCCAAAAGAAATTATTTTGATAAAACAAAGCAACGTGATAAGAAAAAAAACGCAAGATAAAACAAGGTCGGCGGGGATTCGAACCCAGACCTGCTACTCAGAAACCAGACACTTTACCGCGGAGGTAACTTACTACGTTGAATTCTGCTTGTTCTATTCTCCTCAATATACCACATAAGAGGCCAAATGAAGGCAATTCAAAAATATGGCAATTTTGAATTCAAGATGGCGACTTCTCCAATGATTTGTTTCTTCACTTAAACTGAACTACGTCCTTAATAACATAGCGAAACCTGGCTTACCTACCAAGAGCACAACTTACAATTTTCATGGTTACAAATTTTTGAGCCGCCATTTTGAATCGAAGATGACGACTTTTCCAACATGTCGGAATTTTCCCCTCACATGCGCTGTACTCTACACACTTGAACGCAATTTCGTGATTCCACCATATCTACAAATTGTGTAGAATTAGACGCCCCCTTATAATATTCCTAGCACTTTCTTACACCGAACATGACTATTTTTTTCAAGTTTAAGGGCGGATTCGCAAACTACGCATCAGAATAAACATCACCTCGAAATTTCTACCTCCTAGATACAGCCATTACAAATTTCACATTTTTTCGATTTGCGCCGCGAAACGAAAACGAATTTTAATGATCTTTTTTCTATCATAAACTATGTTCCTAGCTTCACTGCCTGACAAAATATGACGTTTCTATGGTGTGCGGAACTACTGTAAAAACCAGCATTTCAAACCGACGAAAAATTTCGACACTTCATTTACATGGAAAATGTCGCCTTTTTCGTGATATCGGAATTTTCCCATTACTCACATCCCATGACGAACAAGTATGCAAAATTTGGTGTTTGTATGTTTTGTGGAAGTACGCAAACAATTAAGTGTGTTTCCGATTATAGAGGTATATAATTCCACAGACGCGGGCCAGCTACGTACCAGTACTATGTGAGCAGTAGGTAGGAAGTCCAGAATCTAAGGAATTGAGTAGTGTAGGGGAACGACGTGAGCCTACTAGGCGGGAGACCTGGGTTCGATTCCCAACAAGTTTTTCTGTCGCTTTTTCTTTCTTTGAAAGTTTATTTTTATAGCATAGGTGATTGAAAATAAGCTTGACTCTATCATATACGGCATTTCATTCCAACCGGACCCGCAACTAAAACTATTAAATCGAAAGGTGCACTTTCCCACGTATCTTATATATTATAAATATGTACGCTGTCGACGAGACAATTTTCAAGAGGGGCCCATTTGTGTGTGTGTATGAGCGTGTGTGTGCAGTAGCGTACGCAGGAATTTATTTCGGGAGGGGTCCAAACTCAATATCTGTGTATTTTATATTGAAATTCCTAAACTTGTCCCAAAAATTAGGCTACATTTACACAAAAGTTGGAATTTCGGGGGTGGTCCGGACCCCCAGGAACCACCCCCTGCGTACGTCCCTGTATGTGTGTGTATTTCCTTAAAATTAATATTTTATACTTTCCATTTGTGGTATTCACTCCAAATTTGGTATACGCAGGTATCTTAACGAGGGACATAAAAGGAGAGAGAGATATTTTGCAATCGTTTCTGGTTTGAAGTAGACACTGTTGTCGCGAGACAAAATGTATTGTTGTCTTGTATGGACACTATATCGTGAAAAAGATGCCCGTTGTTTCTTTCAGACTCTTTTTGGGGAACACCGCCTCCTCAGAGCGCCCCTGGCGAGATCAAAATAATACCTATATATAATACAATAACAAATAGAATGTTATCAGAAGTGCCCCCGGGGTAAAATTCCCCCCCCCAAACATTGCTTCCGATAGAGACACTGGTGATGCTCCATTTCCAATGCTACATATGTTTGATTTTAAATACTTAAGTATCGTCTCGAAACTTTACACGAACATACTGCCTAGTTTCGAGACCATCTCAACAGTTAGCGTATAAATATATCCTTTCCGTCTATGTCTGTAATAACGAAAATATTTTGTTCACGCAATGCCAACAGAAATTATTTTGATAAAACAAAGCAACGTGATAAGAAAAAAAACGCAAGATAAAACAAGGTCGGCGGGGATTCGAACCCAGACCTGCTACTCAGAAACCAGACACTTTACCGCGGAGGTAACTTACTACGTTGAATTCTGCTTGTTCTATTCTCCTCAATATACCACATAAGAGGCCAAATGAAGGCAATTCAAAAATATGGCAATTTTGAATTCAAGATGGCGACTTCTCCAATGATTTGTTTCTTCACTTAAACTGAACTACGTCCTTAATAACATAGCGAAACCTGGCTTACCTACCAAGAGCACAACTTACAATTTTCATGGTTACAAATTTTTGAGCCGCCATTTTGAATCGAAGATGACGACTTTTCCAACATGTCGGAATTTTCCCCTCACATGCGCTGTAATCTACACACTTGAACGCAATTTCGTGATTCCACCATATCTACAAATTGTGTAGAATTAGACGCCCCCTTATAATATTCCTAGCACTTTCTTACACCGAACATGACTATTTTTTTCAAGTTTAAGGGCGGATTCGCAAACTACGCATCAGAATAAACATCACCTCGAAATTTCTACCTCCTAGATACAGCCATTACAAATTTCACATTTTTTCGATTTGCGCCGCGAAACGAAAACGAATTTTAATGCTCTTTTTTCTATCATAAACTATGTTCCTAGCTTCACTGCCTGACAAAATATGACGTTTCTATGGTGTGCGGAACTACTGTAAAAACCAGCATTTCAAACCGACGAAAAATTTCGACACTTCATTTACATGGAAAATGTCGCCTTTTTCGTGATATCGGAATTTTCCCATTACTCACATCCCATGACGAACAAGTATGCAAAATTTGGTGTTTGTATGTTTTGTGGAAGTACGCAAACAATTAAGTGTGTTTCCGATTATAGAGGTATATAATTCCACAGAACTACACACTGTCGTACTTACGTTTGCAACAATATGTGTTTATGTTTCATATAATTTGATTTGTTTTTCTATAGCGCTTTTCCACAAAATATGACCTTGTATTTTTGATCACATAGTAGCGTCTCTGTTGTTTTGGCAATATAATTAATACATTTTCATATCACCTTTTCTCATTTTCTACGAACTAAAGACATGATATATTAGCAAGTAATATCATACAATATTGTTCTTCGTGTCAATGGCGTTTGTTAGTCCTCATAGCCCCTTCTTTCTCCGGCCCCGGGTAAAAGATACATCACTCACCTCAATCTTTTATTCATTCTGATGCATCTTTCTTAACATTTAAATGGAATTTTTCAAACATATTCACTAGCAACATATCAGAAAATCCACAAAATATCAGAGCGTCAGCTTTCCCCTTACCTCTCTATATCTCCGGAACGGTTGAGATCGAGGGTTTTTCCCTCTAATGGGTTTAATTGTAAATAAAAATATTTCGTTTGCTCATAAACTCGCCCACAATTTCGTGTCACACTTGAATCGGTTTCCTCGTCAGTGCCTTTTCTGAAGTTTCTAAAAGATTATCTCAAAAATGAAGGATCTCTTTAATGAAATATGTTATTATCAAATCATTAGACAGTGCTGCGTTGCTGTGTTTTAAAACTTACCTGGGACAGTATGATGTGTTTACTTATTAGCGACCTATTGAAGATATTGGCGATTTTTGCAAGTACAAGGTGTCTTTACCCCGAAATGAATTAATTAAAAGACAATGATGTTAAAAGTTTGTATCGTTTCTTTACAGCAGGACGATACTGACTTTATTGAACATATGATTTCACAATCTTCACAATCTCCATAAGTTTCAACACCTTTTGCAAAATAAAGATAGTTTTTGAAACTTTAATATGGCGTCAATTATCAGTCCTGTACTGCAAAAATGTTCTGCGTGAAAAGGTCACATAAACATACTGCATAAATATATGTATTACTCATTGATATGCAAGTGCAATACAGTGTTATGAGAAATTAGGTTTTGCAAAAGATGTATCTTCTACGTATAGGGTTTGCTGTTAACTCAGTAACTGTTATTTTACTGACATCATTTTCTTTCAGCAGTTCCTCGAAACATAGTTTTCTCTTATGTGATCTTTTACGTAGACTGCCTTTGTTATGAAAAAAAAAAGCTATTGTACGTCACACATTTCCTTCAATATATAAATAAACTACCCGTAAATTTCTATTTTCTACGTTTATCAAGTAGTTGATGAATAATTATTATTTTTTAATTAATTGAAAGAGAGAGTTGAAAATTTTGGCGAAAACAACTACATTTTATCATTAGGATTTAGTGTTTACATAATTCCTCTGTGTCATCGTATTGTAATGAGCATAAGTATTCTACAAGAACTTTATTCTACAGTAGTTTTGCGTAGAACGTTTTCGAAGTTAGTTGTTTCCCATTTTGCATTTTACTTTTTTCCGTTAATTATATTTTTTGTATTTAAGAAAAATACCGGAACACAATTTACATTTCTTGGAGCTTGTTTCTAGAGAATCACGAGTTACTTCTGCACTAACATGCATTTTCCGGTAACAAAATTTGACAATTTTTAACACTGATTTCAAGATTATCAAGGAGTCATTGGTCTACTTTCTATGCATAGATAATTTTGTTGCTGTCGATGAAAAATTCCATATTTGCTGCCAATTGTGACGGAAATTCTCTTTATCACTTTTCGAGAAATTAATGTTAAAAAATCCCACAAAATGGGATTTTCTCCACAAGTTTCGGCACCACTAGTTGAGAAAGTTTTATTATTGTGATCGTGTTTCTCAAGAGCAAAACTTAGTAATCTCAACAATGGAGTGAAAAAAAGTTAAAATGACACAAATTATTTTCTGGATATGTATTCAAATTGTCTGGAGAATGTTCTCTTGAATTTGATCTAAGTACTTTGAATATTGTCGTTTCCCACTAAATGCATTGGAAAGGTACGGTAACTGTGTTATCGTGTATCGAGTCGAGTCTTTAGAATTAGGGCTACCTTAAAATCTTTGTCACAGTTTGCCTCACTCCGAAATCACAGTGACAGTGACAGTGACAGTGATAATGAATGAATCGTTGCTCGTAGCTGGTACTTGTACGAATGACGTCGGCAATGAAACAACACTCTAAAAAGAGAGAGAGAGAGAAAGAAAGAGAGAAGTGCTAAAATTGTGAGTATAGGAAAAAGAGAGAGGGAAAGCAGAGAGATAGAAAACATTTAAAACAGGGTCATACGGACAAAATACATAATAGAGAAGCAACACCATGCTATACAGAAGAGCGGCTGAGTGCGTATAGAGGGTTTCTGCACAATCAAATTTGCATATCATTTCCGCTGCATCTGCAAGTATATTGGAAAGGCACGTTCGCGTTTGTTTGTTTTTTTTCTTTTTTTCTAATTCCATACTCTTTATTTAATGTTCTCGTAAAATGTACTGTTTGCCTGTGATAATTTTGCAAATAACAATCCTATCTAGGATGCAAAACAGATTGATATTTAGTTTCACGCGTTGTAAGCTGAGAACTAAAAAAAATAATCGAGACGCGGCAATATTTTTCTGTTTTGAAAATTTAGTAATGAATTCTCGTTCTATTCCTATTACCAATAGAGAATTTAACGCTAGTATTTTGTATATTATCAAACAATATTATAACATAACGCTACAAATTGGAGTTTAGTTTACTTCTGTCTAACGTGCCTGTTGTGTACGAGGTTTCGAGTTTGATTTTTAATGGGAGATCATACAGCCTTCGATAAAAGAGACTAGTAATTTGGATCAGTGACATGTGAAGAGGTTCGTCAAGAGGGAACTTCAAGCTCCTATTTTAATATGATTTCAGGTGTTTATATACATATCTTAATATGGCATTGGCGTATTTAGGATTTTGTTTCGGGGGGAGGGTATGGACAACACGTAAATAAACACTGATTTTTTCCTTTTGACTGCAAATTTTAAACAAATTATAATAACATTCATTTCCATGCCTTTAATATTTGAATAATTACACTTCCAGGTACGAGGAAGGGTCAATCCATCTGAAGTGGTCCAGAGATGGTTGCTCGACCATCTCCGAAAATTATAAAAAAATTGAGTGTGATGAGCCTTGTGTATGAGGAGGTCAATAACATTATTCACTTTGTTGTATGTATAAGTGTTGCTGAATGGCAGCTATCTTTGTTGTCGGTGGCATAGGCGCCGACTTAAAGAAAATACTGGGAGGGGAGAAACAATGAACATCATCATATTCAGCCGTTTTCTACCAACTGTTTGATGAAGGCCCTTTTCTTCCCCCCTCCCCAGATCTCGGTCATCCGCTCCACTGCGAAATTCGCGATCTAAGTCAAATTTGCCTAAAGCCAATAAAACAAATCCAAGTTCAAAATTTGGGAACTTCACTGCAACTTTACGCACCACATTGATCTTCATTTGTCATATCAGTACTGCCAGAGTGTTGATTGAAGCTTCAGTGCTCTATTAAACCCAGTTTTGAAAACGGCGTTTGCTGTTCCTAATATTTAATTAAAGGCAGGACGAAGCTTACTACAGAAATTCTTGCTTCTCTTTGTTAATTCTTCCTCGAGTGGATTATATTGAAGGGGCTAGGACACCACCTTTAAATATTGGGGA
Organism: Thermobia domestica; assembly: GCF_964235325.1. Lineage (NCBI taxonomy): Eukaryota > Metazoa > Arthropoda > Insecta > Zygentoma > Lepismatidae > Thermobia > Thermobia domestica. The sequence continues at coordinate 50,904,568 of NC_137465.1, forward strand.
GCCAAAAGTGTCCTGCCCCCCAAAGTAAGCGGCGCCTATGGTCGGTGGAGTGCCATTTTTTGCATTTACGAAAACTACAGTTGCTCAGGACGTACGTATGAAACGAACACCACGCAAAAACAAATGTTTACAGGAGAGACTGAGGTATATGAAGTACATATATTCTTGTTTCTAAACAAATATACAGGGTTGCAAACCAACACATGAAATCACTAGAAAAATACAGAAAATTACACTTTTAAAGGGGCTGTATTTTGGACTAGCATAAAATAGGAGGTTCATAATTATTGTGCTGAATATTATTGTGCTGCATGTAAAGAGTCTGCAAAAATATCCATACCTATGATACTGCTGACACCGTAGATTTATGGGGGTCTGACTTGACCTGACGCTTGCCTCCCGAATGGTACCATTGCCTCCTAGAACTTTGCCTGCCATCGAGAGAACAAAAACTCCATTTCCTGTAACAAAAATCTAACTTAATTGATTTTAGCATAAAGTGATGATGGCAATATTGTTTAGCGACAAGCAATTTGGGTTCAGTGAAGATCAAGGTCAGAGCTCAATTTACTGAGCAATGCCTGCAATCCTCTATAGTGAAAGTGTAGCCGCTAAGCAACACAAACTGTAAATAGCTATTGCATTCTTTGTAACATTTTTCACGGGCACACTTCTTCAACGTTTGGCTTTATTCCAATTATCGTTTAACGAAAGTCAATAATTATTAAAGAATTGCAATTAATCGGCCCCAGCCCGGCCAGATCTGAAGAGAAATCAGTGTCGGCCAGCCCAAGGCCGGCCCGGCCCAAAGAAATAACAGTGTCTGCCCGCCCAAGCCCGGCCCAGCCCAAAGAAATAACAGAGTCGGCCCGCGGGCCGGGCCGGGCTTCGGGCCTCAGGCTGAGCCCGGCCCATGCAGGCCTCTAGAGGAAACCCACGCATACGGTGTTTGTCCACCACATGACCTTTTCATACACAAGGTTCATCATACTCAAATTTTTATAATTTTCGGAGATGGTTGAGCAACCATCTCTGGATCACTTCAGATGGATTGACCCGGAATGACAACATTGAGTGAGATGGGGAGGAGGCAGAAATGACTGAAGGGTAAGATAATATTTAAATTATCAAGAAGGAAATGTGCGGGGGGAGGTATGAAATTCGGTGGTGGCAGCATATTTTAGAAAAATGAGTAACTTATAGTTTAAAATTAAATACAGATCCTGCGATAAAGAAGGGAAATGTAAGTCATTTAAAGGAAAAGGCAAAATTTTAATGAAATAAAGAATAAAACAGGAACAAGAGAAGGATATTAATATCATTACAGTATATTTTTATTAAATAACATTTGTACACATTTGCCAAATACAGTATTATTTCTGAACAAAGAGCGCAAGAAAATGGAAAGTCAATTAAATTCTTAGAAATGGTAAGAAGGATTATTGTTGTACGTGGAATGCGAAAAACTAAGAAAGTAATTGAGCCCGATAGTCCCCTTAAATACGCCACTGTAATATGATAAATGTTTATTTTTACACAATATTTTCCTCAAGGAAGGTTAAAACCAACTCTCCGTGCGTACGCTTCGGTTTAGAAAGCACATAAAAGGAATTAAATACACTCACCATCCCTCTTTTTAAGCCCATCGATACTATATATATGATGTCTTTTCTTTGAAGTAAATATATATTTTAACGGCTTGATTTTACTGTTTTTCAAATGACTATTTGAATTTCTGTTGGTGAAATGATGAAAAACGTCTGGAAGCTTTCGAACTGTGGGGTGGAGAAGAATTGAGAAAATTAGTTGGGTCGAGGGGGAAACGAATGAGAGAGTATTAGAAATGGTAGCGGAGAAAAGATAGTTTTAGATATAGTTGAGGAAAGGAAGAATTGGTTTGATTTAGTTTAACGCCCCACTTTTATGTCTGCTAGGCTAAAGGAGGCGCCGATCTACTGATTACAGTGGAATCAGAACCATTTTGGTGGTTGAACTATACCCCCACCCGGAATGGAACCCTGAGAAGAGGAAGAGAAGCTGGTTGAGACATTGGCTAAGAAGGAACTGTATCATAAGAGACGTGATGAACTAAAGAGAAGTAGACGAAAGAGGCTACAATATCCCTTCTTAATTTTTGTCTGTTTCTTTCCAGTGAAGCAGTCATGTTTTAAAACCTTGTTTACAATCTCAAACTACTAGTAAAGTGCAGAACAGCGGGCAGTATCGTAAAGCGTAAAAATTCTAAGTAATTCTTGTGATACATTTTATTGTCTCGGACGGACGAACACATTTTTTTTTTTTTGCCTCCCGGACAGAGAAACGCACACACAAACAGACAGTGTAAATATCTAAAGTCAATTTGATAATCCGTGGACGCGGTGGCTCAGTGGTAGAGCATTCGCCTCCGGTGCTTGGGGTTCCTGGCTTGACCCCAGCTCGCGCCGTGTCAACTTTGTGATGGACAAATATCGTGCTCGTGGATTTTCTCGGGGTTCTCCCGTTTCCTCCCACTTTCTTCATCCCACCATTTTCATTTATTTCTCATCATCCCCGTCTCTTTTAGCCTAACCGGGATAACTGTGGGACGTAAAACTTTAAGATTTCATTTCATTTCATTTTCAATTTGATAATCAAAATTCCCTAATATATTGTAAGTTTCCACTACCATCATCAACATCACCATAGGTGTTCTCCCATTATTGCCAGGTTACTTTTTGCAACTAAAAAGCTTCCATGCTCCACTCTCTTTTTTTAACTTCTTCGTCTTCACCTACGACTTTTCTATTTTGATATCGTCGATTTAGTTTTACGTCCCACGGTTATGCCGGTTAGGCTAAAAGAGACGGGGATGATGAGAAATAAATGAAAATGGTGAGTTGAAGAAAGTGGGAGGAAGCGGAAAACCCCGAGAAAACCCACGAGCATGGATTTGTCCATCACAAAGTTGACACACGAGCGATAATCCGGGGGCGCGAGCCGGGATCGAGCCAGGGACTCCAAGCACCGAGGTGAATGCTCTACCACTGAGCCACCGCGCGCCCGGATTAACAAATTGACTTTAGATATTTACACTGTCTGTCTGTGTGTCCGTTTCTCTGTCCGGGAGGCAAAAAAATGTGTTCGTCCGTCCGAGACAATAAAATGTATCACAAGAATTACTTAGAATTTTTACGCTTTACGATACTACCTGCCCGTTGTTCTGCACTTTAGTAGTAGTTTGAGATTGTAAACAAGGTTTTAAAACATGACTGCTTCACTGGAAAGAAACAAGGAGTGAGTAAATCTCGAACAGCCTCTCAACAATAACAGGATTTACTCGTATAACTACCGGATAGCTTTCTTGTTCGAGATATACGAAGAGCTATTAAAACAACTGGATTAGTCTCTTTTGAAGGAAATTGACACAGACTTCGAGGAAAATTGAGGTCAAAATGAGGTTCACTGTGCAAAAACCTGCATATTGCTGCTATAGAAGTCTAACGAAGCGCTTGAAGTTCACCGCAAAAATAGTTTTAGAACTCACATTTCATATACATTTTCAGAGAATAAAATTAACAGTTGTTTTTCATCGTTAAAGGATTTTATTAAACGATTAACAATATTAACTCCTGGAAAAATGATTAAAAATTAACGAAAAACTGAATTAATTCATTTAGTCATTAATTTTTTAATCGATTAATTAGACCTGCAAGTCTGCCTATACAATGAGGGTTGATCTTGCATGATTGTCTATCAAGTGTACAAGATTCAATCACTTCTCGATCTTGGTTTGCAGCCCACGTTGATAGCAGGTACCGTCATTCGTAATCTCTACGCTGTGTATAGAGATGCAAAACACAAAAACTCCAACGTACGAGAAATGATCAGAGACTAAGGTAACAATGCCGATATTTCTGGAATTTCGTCTGTTAATAGAAGAATGAGGAGTGTGCAGTAATTTTAATACATGGAGTTGGCAACTATGCAGAGTTTCAGCCCTCCGCCACCTACGGCGCTAGCTATAAACAAATGGCGACTCATTTGGAAAACTGTTTCCTCAAAGAAGTCCGCTCAGTTATTTCTGTGGGCGAAACATCTAACCTTGACTGAATTCACGGCAACTGTTTAAGGTTTACAAAGAGAGTGTCATGTCTCGTCAACATGTCGCAAAATGGTGTCGAAGGTTTACGTCTGGTAGAGAAAATGAGAACAGGCGCCTGCGTACTGCCCAGAACATCACCACGATGTTGAAGCAGTGTTGTCGGGACATCATCGACCACCCTCCCTACAGTCCGGACCTCGCTCCAAGTGACTTTCAGTACTCGAAGGAGCACCTAGGAAGCCGTCGCTTGCTTTGTGACAACGTGGCTGAGTAGGCAATGACAGGATTTTTACCAGGAGGAAATCTTTAAACTCATCCTATGATGCGACAATTGCCTCAATCAATATGGAAACTACAGGAAACTATGGAAACTTGTATGTGAAAAATAACCTAATGTATGTATTATATCTTGGCTGTATTGGTTGTATGAAATAATATATAAATGTTTCACTCCAAGCTGTGTAACCTTACTTTCTGGTCACCCATAGTGATATATACTCGAGTTAATGGAAAATAAAATTTGAAACAAAATAGTCACAATTTTGTTCACATTCCTCGTGTATATGTGGAATACTAGTGCGCTTCGAAATAAAAGTGTACTTTATTGCAAGTGTTCTTGTATTTTGTATTTGCAAGTGTTTTTGCAAGTAAGTATTTTAGTGTTTTGAGAAACATGGTTTTTGCCCGTTAGGCTAATAAAGACTGTGAGGGATGAATAGTAATAATGAAACAATCTGAAATGGTAATACATGATACCCATGCTCGGAGTGTGATTCGAACCCATGACACACAAGTATTGAGATGGCCACACTTAACCTCTTAGATTGCTCGACCAGCTAAATAAAAAATAGTATATGTTTAGTTTGTTTTTCGGTTGTTCCAGCACTCAAGTCCATCTCTGTATATACAGTGTTCTAAATATATGGTGAAACATCATGTATAAGAACTTGGAGTAACGCCAGAAACTGTTGCATCTAAATTTTTGGTATCTGAGATGAAATTGGAGAGAAGAAGAAGAAGAAGAAGGAATAACGCTTAGTGGAAGAGCGAGGCAACATCACTTTCGTTCTAATGCGACATAGAATAAACTTTGTAAGCATGTTAGATAATAGAGAAAAGGAGGTTCAGCTCAGCATTCTGCACTCACTTAGAAAATGTTTATGTTCGTCGTCGTGTGTGGGGGGTTGGGAGGCCCATTGAGGCCACGCTCACCACGGAACGATCCAAGCAATTTTCAGTGATGATCCCGCGAGGTCTACTTAACAGCATCACACCCATTCACGACCTTACAATAACTATCAATTTTATTAAGTAGCCTTCGCCCTTCACTACTGCATCTATTCAATGGCATTGTTCGGTCTTCAGCCACGTTTGTTCAAACAACACGTATGCACTCTATACTTAGTAAGCAATTTTCTAATAACACTCCAATAAGCTGTTAAATCTTGTACTTTTAAAGTAAAACATATCGAACAGCTTTGGAAATTATGAGCAGGGAAAGGAATCATAAACATTTGAAATGTATAACTATTAACATTGTATTTTAAATACCACAATACAACACTCTTGTAAAATAGCTTGTTGCAACTTGGATCATCGTGTTATGGTGCTTTCGATCACATTTGCAAAGCGACAATATTAATCTTGCTTGCAAAGCGACAATACAAAGCTAAATGGATGTATATTTGTTTGTTTGTTTCTCCGCTTACAAATAGGCCTATATACCATTAAACCGTTTAAAACTGTTTTTTCTAGACTTGGGTTGACCTGAGTTTTTTTTTTTTAATATATTACTTTGTTTATTAAAATACATATCCTAAGGGAAGGAAAGAAGGGTGTAAAAGATAAAAACAAATTAAAGTATCTCAGTAGGATGAAGTGTCAAAACGCTCACGCAATAAAATGTTGCCTAGCTTCCGCCAGAAGGCCTACTCACAAACGACTTGATAATATTACACTTACCTGAAGTGCAAGAACGTCCATTTCTATCACAGGAGCCTACGCGTAGTAATACAGCCTACAGATAGTTTGTTTTCTCTTATTCCATTTCATTAATTTATTCTTAAACTAAAATTTAAAAAGCCTTGCTATTATGAACACGAAGTATATCTCTTTTAGGTTCTAGTACCTGTGAAGTAGTGTCTTCATTATTCGATTAAAAACGTACCAATAAAGCTTTTTACTTCGGGTTTTCTTGGTTTCAAGCATAGAGACATTGTAGAAGACATTACGTATGGTTTCACGCCTTTCTTCGTCGAAGTACAGGGGTGATGACATCATATTTTTAAAAAAAATGTTAGGCCTATTTTTATTATTTTTTTGGAGGGCTTACTTTTGCATCTAGAAGATTGAAATTTTGCACAAACATTCAGTCCACCGAGTAGTATTTATCAGATTTTTTCACATCTCTGCGTTAATACAAGGAAGTCCAGAGACGCAAAAAGGTCAAGAAAAGGGATGTTTTTTAAAACCAAAAAGTCCCTTTTTCGCAATTTTTACGCGTCACATACATGATGGAGACAGGTGAGTAGTACCGTTTGAAAGGATGTTCTATTCTGAAGAGAATGACGTACAAAATATGACCCTAAGGTAGATAGGTATGTCCCAGGATTTTTGTTTTTGTTTTACCAGAGTCTTTTGTGGTAATCTGGGACATTGTGGGGTTGTAAATATTTTTCACATCCTTTACTATTCAAGAAAGAAGCTTGAAATTTTGTATACACATTTATTACACCCCTTAATATTTTTCAGTCGATTTTCAGACCTCTGCGTTAACACAGGGGGTCTAGAGGGGCTCAAAATTTAGTCCGATTTCTCTCAAAATTTACCGCTTCAGGGACATGAGAGGGGAATGTGAATGGTACAGTTTGAAACGCTGCTCTATTATTAAAAACATAAATAAAATAAAATGAGGTAGGAACCTAGTTCCTATACAAGAAATAGGGATGATACTGTAGCCGCTTGACTGAAAGTCTATAATTTACCTAAAAAATGACAGCACCTGAAAGGGATATACAATGTTTCTAAACTCTGGCATTTCTTTTTTACCTGCAATAATACACTCTCATTTCAATGCTACTTTTCTAAATTACCTTTTGTTACGAAAACACAATATGTTTAACCGATTAATTCATTACATGATTAGAACAAAATATCCAATATATCTTCTGCGAATACAAAGAAACAGGCAAGCAAAGTAAAGTTAAACTAAGCTCAAGTCGATATATTGCCTAGATAGTACGCCACAACAATGGTTCCCAACCTTTTTTGGATGGCGACACACTTTACTGACCACCCACAACAACGCACCACTTCATTGTTTCATTTTTTCTTAATAACAACGTAAATAAATTATAATAGTGTAAACCTGTAACTTTATCGTGACGGAGACATTTAACCTTGCTGCTGACCCCCATCAAATCATAATTATTTATTTATTCATGTAAGTCTATAAGTTTCTATAAAGTATTGACTCTACTTGTCACATCCTATTGAACAGTGCTATTCAACTTTTTTTTTCCGCGTACCCCTAGACACAGTTTGCCATCCAATTGTGTAGCCCTGAAGCTGGTTAAATGAAATTAAATCGAAAATTAATACACATGTTATGTTGATTAAAAAGGCGGACAAACCAGTGTGCCAATCAAAAGACTATTTACAAGAGGATAAAGTGCACATCCGAAAAAAAAAAAAAAAAAAAAAAAAGAATATGAGAAATTTCAAAACATATGGGAGACATCCAGTTCTACTGAGGGGGATTTTCCCCTCATCCTCCCTGATAATTCGCACACTGAGGATAATGTTAAAAGTTCAAAAACTAAAAGTAACTTTAAAACTTACTACATGTATTTTCTCCAATTATGGGCATTCAATTAAAATTGGAAATATGCTTATTTTAGGATTACGTACCCCCAGAAACACCTTTGCGTACCCCCGGTTGAATAGCACTGCTATAGAACTGGCAGTGACAGACCAGTGTATCGCGATATACCGGTTGGGAACCACTGAGCAACTGTATAGTTTACTAAGGGGGGCGCGATGACTCAGTGGTAGAGCGTTCACCTCTGGTGCTTGGGGTCCCGGGTTCGATCCCAGCCCCCGCCAAGTGAACTTTGTGGTGGACAAACACCGTGCTCGTGGGTTTTCTCGGGGATCTCCCGTTTCCTCCCACTTTCTTCATTCCACCATTTCACTCATCTCTCATCATCACCGTCTCTTTTAGCCTAACCGGCATAACCGTGGGACGTCAAACTTAAAGATTTCATTTCATTTTTTGTATAGTTTACTCTTACCCTGTATAACTTATTAGCAGTAGCTTCTGACATTCCTAAAAGTAACGTTATGAACGACATAATAATCTTGTAACTTAATCTGCTGCTGTTAAATAAATAAATATATGATATACAATTGAACGAAAGAAAATTTAAATAACAACCCGTTTTCAAACTACTTTTCTACCGTAATATAACGAAGCCGTGCTACCTGAATTTTCTCATCTGTTTCATACGCACATAGTCCCAGTTTCGACTTTCGCTGAATTCTACAGGGAAACAGTCAGTATTATCCAAGTGCTAAGAAATCATTGAACAAGGCACAATTGCATTATGTTAAAACTAACTAATCTATATATATAAAAGAGAACGTACAAATCCTTTGTCCGCTCATCACGCTAATACGGCTAAACCAATTTCTTTTATTTTTGGGGGGTTATTAGGATTTGGACCCTAGATGGTTTTTATCATATCACTTTAATTTTCAATTACCAGTGTCTTGAGATAATTGAATATTCAGGTGTCCATTACGTACAAATCCTTTGTTAGTTCATCATAGGTATAAAAATAAACGTATTTATATGCAACCCGCATGACCGTGTCACTCGGCGGGTTAACATAAATGACAGGCGTTATAATGGTTTTTATCATATCACTTGAAAGCGAAAAAGTAAAAATTATCTAAGTAACAAAGTTTATTGCGTTCGGGGGTGACCGCAGCGAAGCGGGGCGGGTTAACATAAATGACAGGCGATATAATGTTAACATTTACTGCAATCTTCTATGGTTTTTATCATATCACTTGAAAGCGAAAAAGTAAAAATTATCTAAGTAACAAAGTTTATTGCGTTCCGGGGTGACCGCAGCGAAGCGGGGTGAACGCTGCTAGTTTATATATAAATCATCGACTTCTTTCCAATTCCATTTTATTTTTATAAGACCTAAATCCACTTACTCCATTGCTGCTAGTGTCATAAAAGCTAGACCAGACGTGTATTTATTGCACATTGGTTTAATTTTATACAGTGTACTGATTCAGTGTTCACTTGTTACATATTTGCACGGAACTAACTGAACAGCTAGAATTATCATAGTTTGCTATAGTTTTGGCAAATGTTAAATATCCTGATAATGTATGAGGTATTACTTGTTTGCTCCACTAGGCCAGGTACTTGAATAGTAATATTTTATACAGTGTGTTTCAAAACAACACGGACAATGTTTGGGAGGTGATTCTTGACAGCAACACAAGACAAAAAGTATAGAACAACCTGGGTGCACAAATGCTTCCTTTCGGAGTTATAAGCTGCGGAAAACATGAAAAAATGAACTTTAAAAGTCCATGACTCCAAAACTATGAGACCTACCGTAGTCTGGTCAAGCCTTCACTCAGGAACTAATATGTGCACTATCCAAAAATACATGTTTCCGAATCGTGCGATACTCACACAACAATTTTTATAGAGGTAGTTTTGCTATGGGCATTTAATTTGAAGTACTCACGAACTACCTCTATAAAGTTATACAGGAAGTATCGCAGGATTCTGAAACATGAATATTTGGATAGGACACATAGCCTATTAGTTCCTAAGTGAACTCTTGACCCAACTACGATAGATCCCATAGTGCTGGAGCTGCGGACCTTTAAAGTTCATTTTTTCAAGTTTTCGGCAGCTTATAACTTCGAAAGGAAGCATTTATATACCCAGGTTGGTCTATACTTTTTGTCTCATCTTGGTGTCAGGAATCACCTTCCAAACGTTGTTGGTGTTGTTTTGAAGCGCTCTGTATATGGCAGGGTGTGTTTCAAAGCTTTCAAAGATAGAAATGTATTTATTACACACTAGTTTGATGTTGTGTGGTGAATTTATTCAATGTTTACTTGTTGCGTATTTTCACGGGATTATCTGATAGTTAAGATTGTAATCGTATGGTATGTATTAAACGTTCGTCCAGAGCTCTCGCTTAGTCAATCCGTCAGTTCGCTTGTCTACAGTGCAGATGGTTCTGGATTTTGTTGTCAGTAGAAGCTCGGATTTTTTCAGTGAAGATCCGGCATCGTAAGGCAATCGGGGAGCTACGTACTTGGGTTAAATGATTGCGACTACCCGAAAATACCAATATACTAGCTACTTATCTCGAAATTGAACGTTCTCCATCTTCAGGCCTAATAATTATTATGTTTCTGTTTCTTAGTGGATTCTATAATCCTTTCCATTAAGCTGATTTTTTTTTAAAGATTGCTTTATTGTTTTCAAGTAAGTGTGCTTCAATTTAGTCTAGACAAGTTAGGACTTGAGTGGTATTGAATGAGTACCATAACACGGAAAAAGTTTCTCGTAATTGGATAATTTATTAGCAGTTGTATAAGCTTTTGTTCACGATAGAAAGTGACTGTAAAAGACGTAAAATATTACGTAATATTTTGAAAATGTATTGTTAGGCATCATGCTCACTAATTACACCAAGATAATAGCTCGCTTTATTGGATCCCTTTCGAAAAAAATCTTGTGTACGTCCCTGGATACCGATGGTACGCCATATACAATCTTGGTACGTCCCTGGAACATTATACATCAAACAAATTTTGTGTATTTTATTGCAGTACGAGGGAGAGTATTCTATCCTGATAATGGTAGGGCCTATTAAGAACATTTCAGTGTCTTTATAGCTCATGGTTTACAGTTCCGTCTATTTCACGCTTAGCTTACACACACACACACATATTACTTTTTCGTATTGAAAATTACATATGAATACTATATAGGAATATTTATTTAGATTCCTTGATACATTAAACAAATTAGCTAGGTGTAATAATAGTGAACACCACGACTATGTGCTACAATGGACCACTTCTGAATTGTGTTTCATTTCAAATATCATGTAGTGAATTAATGCTAGAGGCCACGGTCATTTCTCGACTTCTAAAACGTTTACTAACATTTAGTGGAAGGATTCTCATCCCTCACTCACCTGGATTTTCTAGTACAAGTGAATACGGTACTTTATTTATCTGGGTTGGATTGTTAAGTTTGTCTACAGACATTATTTCATAATTTAGAACGTCAATTTCTTTTCAGATCGACTCTCGAGATGGAATCTTTGAAAGTAAGAGAGGAAAGTCCGTGCGAAGGGTAGGAGTATAACCTAAATACGAATTGGAGAAACGGTCTGAAGCTTTTTTTCTCAAAACTGTAGCTGCTAATGTTAGTAAATAAAGAAGTTATTATGCAATAAGGGGTTGGAATTGGAAATGCATAGTTTTAGAGAAATCAAAATATCTTGAAATGAATCTAAGCACTAATTTTGTGAGTAAATTTTGGTAACATTATACTATACAGACATCGACAACCGTTGTCACCAATATCATAAAGTGGAGAGTTGGCAACACGATAGAAAGCATTTTTTAAAATTTCAATCCCACTACATCAAGTTATTATATGCTCAGGATGATTGCCTAAAGGTGAACCAAGTATGTAATCTTGCACGAAATAGAGTTATAACTTTGAGAAAAACACTAGGATATTCATTGATTAGAGCTGATGCACGTACAAGAAAACACATGAAAAAAGCTGATTGTTATCAGTGAAAATACAAGGGATATTCAGAAGAAAATGTTTTGGTGCGAAACAAAAATTAAAATGGTGCGCAAAAGACTTATGGTTCATAAACTACATACCTCATTCTAGTTTCCAACATATTAGCCATATACAAGCACTCAAGCGTTTATCATAACATGATACTAGTTTTTTCAACGTGATTGTACTCTGTTGTCGCCAAGTATTCAAAGAAACTTTGAGTTTACCATTAGCGTTTTGCGGATAGTCTTTTCAATTCAAAAGAAATTGAAATAAAAAACCCGGTCACACTCCCCACCTCAGTGCCTCAGTTGGCAAGGTTCTCCATACTGTCACACGTCTTCAAGGCTTACTATTTCACATTGTCTATGATCCCATGTGGACCATCTCCTTGTTTGGCTGAAACTGAGGGTTCATAGATGGAATACGCTGCAAGCTACACTCAAATACGTAGGCAGATAAAAAGAAGTAATGAAACTGATTTATTTTCAGGGAATATATGAACTGGAGATCAACCATTGCTATGTTATTACGCAGCTTGATGTACAGCTCACAGATGACGAGAAGAACCCTAAAACAGGGGCGGCGGGGAAAGGTCAATGACACGGTCAAGTCCATTTTCGGTTTTTGAGGTGCGGTCTATACTTAGATGTCGCGTACCACTCCGGGTAAAGTTATATGTGTGCTATTCCGAGGTGTCATTTGAAACCCCCGTGCGAAAAGTGGGCGAGCCCATACCTACGTCACACTACTTCTGCTAGGGTTCTTCTCGTCATCTGTGAGCTGTACAGTAAATGTGTTTCTGTCTCTTGTTACACATGAGGAGCAACATTAAAATCAAGTGTGGTTGGAAATCACAGAGTACAACGTACTATGAAATGGAGCTAAATTTAAAACATATGTATGCTGTCAGGTATTTTATTCGTTTCAAGAAAGCTGTTACTGAGACCTACATCATCTACAATAAGCTTAAGAAGGAGGTCATGTGACGTGTTGCAGCATTTAGATCGCATGACTCATTCCTGAAGAGAAAAGAAGAGGCATATGACCACAGAAGATCGTCCAACAACATCAAGAACGGAGGGCATGGTAAATCCTGTGGCCGCCATTGTGAGAGAATGTCAGGGCCTAAAATTGAGTGGAGTACTCCACACTTTGTGGAACTGTAGGAAGGGAGTGTGGAACTGTAATTCTTAAAGTGTGGAGTGGTGTTAATGTGAGTACCTTACTTTTCTCGGATTATGCATTTAAACGCGTTTAGTGTGTCAAACTATGTCTTACTGATTCCATACATTCATTATACAATGGGTTACTCAATTCCATATAACTGGCAGTATATGACATTAAGCCAGAGTTAATACGTATAGGTGTCTCCTAGATGGCAGGGAAAACCATTGTCAATTTTGAGGTGAAGGAACTTTTAATTTATATTTAGTTTTCAAGCGTTTTCAGTTGCATTCATATAGTTTTAAAATATGCAACTAACTGCACGTTTATCTGTTGTTTCAATAGGACATTACACTTTTCCGGTATAATGAAATGTGTTGGTTTGTAGATAAAAATTACACGATTCTTTGAACTCGTTATAGAAATATGTACTACCAGAGATAACATACATCAATAACCGCCAGAAATTTAGCCGAAGTACAGTGTTACGAAAATCAGTAGAAAGAGTAATGTTTTCCAGAGTGACTTCGATAGTTACTGATAGTGAAAACATGAATACAGGAGAACACAAAGGAATGTGGAAATTGTTAACTGATGAAAGAGTTGCTTCAGGTGAAACGTTACCTCTGTTGAAAATTTGGTGTACTGCCCATCGCATTAATTTAGCATGGAAAGATGTCACCAAGAATGTCCAAGAAGTTTCATCTCTCATATAAGCAGCATCTGGACTGTGTGCTTCCTATCACTGTTCAGGGCAGCGAACGAAAAGTTTAACGATGGTAGCTTCAGAAAATAACTTAGAAGTTTTGCACTACCCAGAATATTTTGACGTCAGGTGGACAAAATTTTCATTCAGTATGCTCACTACTCTCCTAAAAAATTGGTATCCAAGCTGCCTTTACTTGTAAACGGAAAGCCATGTATGTAATGAAGCCAATGGTCATCTGCGTAAATGGATAGAAGTAGATCGTCTTCGTCTTCTGTGTCTTCATCTTCTGTGTCTGTGTCTATATGTTTTCAAGAACTGCCAGCAGAAGTTTGAGAGTGATGAAATGTTTCTTTTGGACATAATAACAAATGAAAATAGAAATATAGTACAATTGGAGAGTATGAAAGAGAAACCTCTGTTAGGCGGGTGGGGAAAAACGTTTTTAAACGAACGTGTGCAAGAGAACGTCAACGGAGAAATATAGTACTCATTACATGGTATTCAACTTCATCGTAACACACGTCGCAATAAATTCCATAACAAATGTCAGTTACTGTACGAGGGTTGCTATATATATTTCTGGCCTAGGCAACACTAAGTGTTGCCAGGTGCAATCTGACATTTCCATTGGAAAGTTTGACATTTTGTAGCATAAATGTACTCAGAACTTTTTGACTTACGACAATTTTTTTTTCTTTTACAGGTACTTGAAGAAATCAACTTGGCAAAAAAATGGAATTAACTCGTGAACATTTTCGTGCGATCATTTTTCACAACTTTCGACGTGGATTATCACGACAAGAGTGCATCGATGAACTTAAATCTTTGTATGGCGACGAAGCACCATCCTATAGCACTGTGAAAAACTGGTACAACGAATTCAATCGTGGCCGACGCTCGCTCAAAGACGAATTCCGTGAAGGTCGTCCAAAAACAGCCGTTGTGCCAGAAAACATCGATGCCGTACGTGAACTGATAATGCAAGACCGTCATGTGACTTACCGTGAGATAGAGGCATGCCTAGGCATTTCTTCCACCAGCATACATTCGATATTGCATGAACACCTGGCCGTAAAAAAGGTTTGTTCTCGTTGGATCCCGCACAATTTGACAATCGCTCAAAAGAAAGCTCGTGTGGATTGGTGTAAAGAAATGCTGAAAAAATACGATCGCGGTGCTTCAAAAGACGTTTATAAGATCGTCACAGGTGACGAATCATGGATCTATGCGTATGAGCCCGAAACAAAACAGCAATCGACCGTGTGGGTCTTCCAAGACGAGCCAAATCCAACGAAAGTTGTTCGTGGAAGAAGCACTTCGAAGCAAATGGTCGCCTGTTTCTTCGGCATAACTGGTCATGTGGCGACTGTTCCGCTTGAGCAACGTAGGACGGTCAATTCTGAGTGGTACACCACCATTTGTTTGCCTGAAGTCTTCGGAGAAATTCGAAAAATGAACAAGAGAAGACGAATCATTGTGCACCATGACAATGCGAGCTCTCACACATCGGCTCAAACCAGCGCATTTTTGACCGGCCAAAACGTCGAAGTGATGGGTCATCCGCCGTACAGCCCTGACTTGGCACCCAATGACTTCTTTTTATTCCCACACATCAAGAAAAAAATGCGTGGTCAACGATTTTCGTCGCCAGAAAATGCTGTTGAAGCATTCAAAAACCATGTTTTGGAGGTGTCTCAATCGGAGTGGAAAAAGTGCTTCGAAAATTGGTTTGAGCGCATGCAAAAGTGTATAAATCTTGATGGAGAATATTTTGAAAAACAATAAAACCATTTTCGTTGATAAATATTCGTATTTTCATTATTAGGCCAGAAATATATATAGCAGCCCTCGTAGTACGCTACGAAGTCCTGGATTCCATAATTAACTTTGTTAGTCAGCGTTTGCTGTATGAAGACAGTATTGTTGCTTTGGAGCCTTTGCGTGTTTTGCAAGAGGATGTAACTGATGATGCCCTAAGAGAATGCCACAAAGTTATTTGTCTTGATACAGATCTTTTGCAGTTCGCAATGCAATATAGAGAGGCATCATCATGAAGTATGTTCAAAGGTCTGGACGCTAAAAGATTTCTCATGAAAATCTGTGGAAATCAGTAATTTCATGCTCTGTCAACAAGTCTAGCCCGAGTTGTTGCTTCGAAACCATCTTCTTCCGATGTTGAAATACTTATAAGTGACTACAACATATTGAAAACAGATAGACTGTCTTTAGCTCCCACTACTGTGAAAAGTTACCTTCACGTTAATATAAATATGGGTCCGTTGCAAGATTTTAGCCCAACCCCTGATGTTATGAAAAGGCTGACCAGAAAGGAAAGGCGTTTTGAAGTTGGTAGGAAGTCAAAGGCAGCCCTGGTATAACGGTGTATTTGCCGCGGCAGAAAACGGACTGAGACAGCATGATGATCACAGAAAAATGACAGTGAAATTTTTATGTAAGTGACTTTTTTTTCTTCCAGTGTAACTATTTTTCTTACCGGTTTGTTTCCTGTATTTTATGGTTTAATACAATACAATTAAATATGTATCCTAATGTGCCTTTAATTTTGTTTGCTCTGGATGCCAAAATTTTCCTAAATAATAATAATAATAATAATAATAATAATAATAATAATAATAATAATAATAATAATAATAATAATAATAATAATAATAATTTTTTTTTGGTTGCAGGTAAAGATGATGTATTGGACAGAACACTGATTATATGTCTAAACAAATGCTGACTAAACTAGTTTTTCTATACTATATAAAATTTTTACCAGTGTGGAGCTGTGATTTCGTTGAATTTTAGGCCCTGGAGAATGTAGACGTTTATTTATTCGATAGACAACAGCTAACCTTAACCTATCATATGGTAGCATTCAAGCTGTTCTTAGTGATGATCTTGGAATATAGTGAGTTTTATGTCAATAGATTTCTCGTGTGTTGAGTGAATAGCACAGCCAATTGCGTTGCGATGTGCAAGGAGCTGCAAGAACGAGTTCGAAGTAAAAGTAATGTTTTTGATTGTTTTCCGAAGTAAAGAAAATGCTGCGACGTCTCCATATTTCACCCAATATGGAAGTTTCGAAGGTGTTGGAGGCGACTTACAAACGTCTTTTGAAAATGGGCAGAATTAGTACACAGTATTTAGTGCACAGCAGGAGCACTAGACAAGGAGAGGGAGTACTTTGAAAAAGACTACCTCTTTTTTGCTCTTCTCTTGTATTCTTTTCCACAAGTACTTTTCCACTTCTGATGAATTCAAAGACATTGTCATAGTACATGATTGAATACAGGGCACACCAATGATATAGGAAAATTAGTATTACTCAATGAGAAGTGCTTGAATGAGTAAAAAAAAAAAAATATATTGAAAGTAGAGTAAGGTACTTATGTCTGTACCCAGTGGCATACTTAGGGAAGGATTCTGGGCTCAAGCCCCTCCAAAATTTTATTTATTATTATAAAGTAAATGAAATATCTTTCAGAATTATCACATTTCCAGGAATACAGTTAGCAAAGCCCCCCTAAACAAAATCATAAATACGCCACTGTCTGTACCACATATCTTTTGACAGACCATTTATGATTTGTGTTTTACATTAATTTGTTCCCTTACTTTTCGGATTGCCCTTGTGCTTACGAATAGGACCAGCCAGAAACTTACTCATAGGATGTAAACTCATGGTATGTCTATATTGCCGAAGTTATCCATTTGATTTCTTAAATGTATTTCAAGATATTTTCATTTATCTATAGGTTTATTGTTTGTCTAGATTCACGATTTTCGTTTTTTCTGGCCAGTACAAGCTACTACTTCGGAAAAAGTCAGGGTGTCTACTAATTGGGCGATTCTCTGGCAAGTGGTTCATTGTCAGTAAATTTTTCAAAATTATTTTGAAACTATGATGTTTATACTATGTTTTTCTATTAAGAAATAGTTTAACTATATACTGAGACATTTAAAATCTTTTTGTAAAATATATTTACCAGGTTTTCACAACATAAACTTTATCTGGCCTACACCATGCTCATGCAATGCTGTTCACATATCCCAATTTTCAAATAATTTCAAACTAAATTCTAAATCTGTAATTATATGAACAATAGCAAAAAATATGAAGTGAACCTTTGGCAAAAGTTTGACAGTTTTGTTTTAATTAATGTTTTATTCTGGTAGCAAAAATTGTAATTTTCTCATGTCATGTTTTGCTGTCCCGTGCGTAACGGGAAACATGTATTTTTTTGTCTTTTCTTTGTAACTGTAGAAGATAAAGTATTGAAACTTTTGCTCCAAAGTAGAATTATTATTAGCCTGTTAGTGGTGCTTATTAAATTTATTTATTATCCTCCTTATTTATTTCATGAGGTATAGAAATGTTGTCCCATGCGTAACGTTACGTACGGGACACTTACAGATTTATGAAAGGAAGTGAATAAAGTTACTAAGATTGGAAATACGTGTTTATTGTTATTGAGGTTAAATAATGAAGAATAAACTTTGTATTAACTTAAAGAAACATGAATTTGCTGAGAGAAGCTAAATCAAACACAACTAAACATAACTACCAAAAGTGTCTACATTAAGTTACATAGAAACATTTACCACGAGGCTTAAAAACAAATTATCATGATAAATCACACTTTTTTCTTTTCATTAGAAATCTAGGTACCTAAGTTGGTTTGACAGTCTGGTAGGGGGCAAATGGATTCGCTCCAAAACTCTTTAGTTCTTTACAAAGACGGCTATTGGTACTGGAACTTTATAGTATATTCTTTCACCCTTTATCAGCAAAATAAGTGCTTGAAGTATATTTAGACATAAGATTTGTTATTTTCATCAAAACAAAACTTTGTACAACTGTTGTCCATGCATTTCAGATTTTTTACTCTAATGTCCGCATCTTCTTCTACATCGCTTTCAGACACACATACATACCAATATTTAATCCTATTTCTAGAAGAACCACAATCAAATTTCACTAGGAAAATTACACCTGGTCTAATATTGTCTATTCTGAGCTCGACAATTGGACGGTTGGAATATCATTATGAACATCATCTGCAAAGTTGTATTCTAAATAAATGTCACTCTCATCAGTTGATGAATATATCATTCTGTACACTGGCAGTCTTTTCGTTTTCCTTGAACCAATCTAACTTGAATTACCTTGTTCTTCTTCACATTTTAAAGTGTTTTCCTCTTTTAAAAGGTCAACAACGAAACAATGCGGAATGAGTTTCGCAAAATGAACGTGAGAGGAAAAGAGTTAATCTTTTAAGTTGCCTATAACGCTGCATCCTCACTTTATTTTTCAGTCTTATCTTCTTATGTTTAAGTCTAAATTTTCTAGCCCTTTCAGCACAACTCATTGCTTTTATTGATCGATTCAATTCATCACGGACAATATTACTTGAAAAAGAGTTACTTGCCTGTGAATCCATATTACTTATTTGGAAAACTCACACTAAAACAAATCTTCACTTTGAAGTAACAAACAATCATACCAAATAACCAAAAACCAACTGTTTCCCTCCAATTCACTTCCCCGCATTTCACGTGACTTAGGCAGCGCTCAAACGACTCAACGTTTGGAAGTAGCACAGAACATCGAGCAGCTCAACAGTTGTGCAACATTATGTGGTTTGAACGCCACCAATCAGCGCTCAGACAAATACCCCAAAGACATGGTAATAACACTAAGCGAGTTACCTAGCAAAGTTCGATTTTGATGCTTTGGAATGTAATTTAATTCATTCAAATTAAATTATGGATGCGAATTTTTTTATGCTTATTAATGTGTAAATGTTAATCTTAAAATATCAATCTCTTTAGTAAAAATATTGGATAATAACAGTCTTAGAACAACCAAACAATTGCATGGTTACTTTTCTGTCCCGTGCGTAACGGTGAGTCGAAAAAAAAAACATAATGTGAAGCTAATTAAATTCTGTTTTTAAATTTAAAAAAAAAACAACATAATGCACAGCAAGGAGAATGAATGTAGAAGATAAGTGATGGCATATAAAATGAAAATGCTGCCATAAATCGCAGAGAATGTCCAATGAAATTAAGGTTGTCAAATGAGCTTCCTGTCTGAGTCCCGTGCGTAATGCTTAATTTTGACTTATAACTCAAATTTCCAATTGTTTCTAGTGTTTCATTTTATTTAACTATGTACTAATAATTTCCCTCCTAATTTTGGCATACTTTTTATTTTATTTGAAAATACATTTTTGTTTTAAAAAAGTAGTTTTGTGTACAAATGTCCCGTGCGTAACGCCGAGAATCGTCCAATTCCAGTTTTCAGACAATTGAGGAGGGCATAGGGTCAATTTTACCCCTGATTTTCCGGGGTTCATACTTTTTAATCGATTAGATACAAACATAGTAATAAAAGTTGTGAAATTATTATGTCGGTGGATCATCTTGCTTCCTACCCCCTGATACAATCTGAAATGACGCCACTGTTCTATATTGGTTTCGTTGATTTGTATTCCTAGTGAGATACAGAATTGTAGTAGCCAGGCTTTACGTAACTTTTTACTTCATATTTATACAACATATGGTGGTAACAAAATATTTATTCTCTTTAAAATATGTGATTAACCAAATTGTTAACAGCCCCTACTAGTGACTTCTGTTGGAAATGAGTAGAAGAAACATTTTAATTCCTCCGTAATTACCTTTTGCTCCTCGCGCAACCTACACTCCATTCCCCCCACGCTTTGTTTCGTGTATATTTCTAAAAGGTTACTGTATTAATCTATATGTAATCAGAAAATGTTTTTCATGTTTTAACAAATTCGTGTGTTTGTGTGTGGTTTTTAGAGCAAAAAAATTCATAATAATGATCCTCTCAGCTTGTTTTATACTTCCAAACATGAATTTTAAAAAAATAATAATGAAATAACAAAAAGTATGTAGAGCGGTTGAAATGCCACAGGTCACAATGAGCTTTTGAACACTACACCGCTCTACTGCCACACTCTCATTGCTGAAGTAATCCCACAAATGAACATTAGCTAATAATCGCATTAAAGAACGCGTATTTTTTCTGTTATATTATTTCAATTAAGGTTTTGTTTGCATTTTCAACATGGAATATTATTTTACTATATTACACATAATGTGTACAGTACTATTTTGGTATTATATCCAGTGAATTTCCAGCAGGATTCAACGAGGTTATTGTAGAAATTTGAAAAAAATAAATTGTACAGTATATTATTAAAAGTGTAATTATGCTAAACCACAATCTCACGTAACTAGAAATACTATGCAGCAATCCTCCATGATACACTGAGAAAAAAAGGACTAGGATTTCCGTGTGGATACATCGTATTTACGCGGGTGCGCTCCTTAAGTAATGTAATTCCATGTATAAAAGTACAGCAAGTGGGAACACCATGCCAAGTCTGGAGTTCGGCGTCGAACTAGACTCGCTGTGATTGGGTAATTTTATTCACATGATTGGTTTCGCGTTAAAAACTATTACTCTCGTAATGTAGGGAGTCACAGATTTAGAAAGAAGCAGGACGGAACAATCGTAGGAAGGTGGTAACAACATTATATACGTAAGTTACCACCGTCGGAATGGGTATGGCGTTAATTCTAGATTCGAAATGGTGGTCCTACAATACAAAATTTTCGCTGGACGGTGGTGTAGACAGTACTACGGATGAAACAACATTACTTAATGAGGTGACGCGCGTAACCTGGTAAAAACAGCATTTACATGCCGACTGGAGTATGCATTTCTCTCAGTGTATCAGTGTGTCAATGGCTAGTCCTAGCCTAATTCTATATATTAGGCCTAATACAATTACGCTCAGTCGTAATATCATCTTTATCATAGCTCTTTATGAGTCAGGCCTCTTGCACAAACAAACCACTCTCAAAACTTGATCACTCTGCCATTAATATGAAATAAACAATGAAATCTTTGTTTTACGTCCCAAGTTATACCGGCTAGGCTAAAGGAGACGGTGATGATGAGAAATAAATGAAATGGTGGAACGAAGGAAACGGGAGAACCCCGAGAAAACCCACACACATGGTGTTTGTCCACCACAAAGCTTACTTGGCGCGAGCTGCGATCTCATGCACCAGAGGTGAATGCTCTACCACTGAGCCACCGCGTCCCTAATTTAAAATTAGTTAGAACACATTTTATAACATATCATTGAACTCCAATGATCCATCTTCTTTTCTTTCTCTCTTCTTAACCATTGATGGTTATAAAGGTTATGAGGGAGCATTCAGGGCAAGTCTTCTACGGAAGTACGTTTGTTATAAAGTAAAATATTGTAATGCTGCAACAAATATGGCACACACATACCTATCTCTGAAATGCCGGTCCAAATACGAAAGTTGAAATAGTATTAATTGTTCATATTATATGTTATTTGTAGCACTAAATAAAATTAAAGTAAATTACATATCATTAAAAAAAAGCTCTCAAAATGAAAAAGTATCTAAAACGTAAAACATTATTGACAAAAGAGTTCACAAAATAGTGAGTTAAAAAATCCTGAATTAGATGGCCTCCTGGGAATGATTAATTTCAGTTGTTTTAATTATTTTAGCGCCTTGACTTGTTATTACTTAAAAGTATTTTTCTACTATAATATGTTACAAACATTCTTGATTTATTGTAAATATTAAACAAACTTAACAAATACAAACCAGACGAATCCTATTTGTGGTATAGGAAAACATTTGGGGACCGGGCAGGAATCTCATTCCTCCACCTCTCTTGTGGTTACTACCAGTGATGCCAATTTTGGCTATTTTTGGCTAAATCTAACCTATTTGGAGAGGCATTTAGCCATACAAATCTACGAAAATGCTTATAGCCTTAAATATAGCTTATTTTACGAAAATGTTTTGCCATTTTTTGCTTTTTATTAACCGTTAAATTAATTCTAAAAATACTTTTTTCTCCTCACCCTTCATTCAATTACTACTTACAGCTACTTAACCGTACTTACCAACTCAAAGAATTTTAATGAAGCTCGTATACGTGTGAATACGAATCGAATGACACTCAATTCAAACCAGGTCAATGACCCGCATTGCCCAATGGTCCCATTTTTTTTACCCCTAATTTTGACCGTAAAGGTTTCGGTTGCAGAAATCAAAAGTGGAGCCATTGGACACAGCTAATCGAACTCTACATTTTAAACCCCAAAAAAGTTGAAAAGTAACTGCCTTTTAACCAAAGTGAGGAAGACATTCTAAAATAATTTAATTAAAAATATTAATGCCTCCTGCTTACAATCAATTTGAAACAGAAATTATGTTTATAAATTGTAATTTTCCCCTGCAGTATATTCTTTCTTCATACATATTCTTTTTAAGTGAATAACATAGAAGAGAATCTAACAGACATTTCCTTCAGAACGAACAAATTGACTTTTAGCATTTTCTATTGTTAAAAGCAAGCAGTAAGGAAGACAATTGTGAGCAGTCGACGACAACAATAGGCAAGTTTTCTTTCTTGTATCTCTCCAATTTCTTCTAGTTGGTTCTTTGTTATTCTCGGCAAATGAACAGGAAGATTGTTGTCTGCAAGAATAAAGTCACCACAATGAATAAAAGGGGTGAGGTACAGGAAATGAAAATCTTATCTTAACGACCGGAGATGTTTATCACAGGATTGTTTACATACTAGAAGAAAAGCGAATGGTTTTGACAAAGAATAATGTGGACAAAACACTAAAACTTTTCGAAATAGATTAACATAAAACATTTTGAAGAAGAAAATATATTTCTGAAACGAGTGTTTTTTTTTTTAAAAAAAAAGTTCATTTAAAATGTTTATTTAATTAGATGAATTACAGTATCTTGTTTCATTTTTCTTCGTTCATTACTTGTTCAGTCAGGACGTAATTAAACACCAGAGTTTCAAAATAACAAAACGAAAATTGCTGTAAAATGTTGTATAACTTGTAACCAGTGGCATATTTACGATTTTGTTTCGGTGGGGAGGCTTTGCCTGAAAATGTGAAAATTATGCAAGATATTTCATATACTTAACTATAGTAAGTAAGAGCCTTAAGTCCGGAAGCCCCCCCCTAAATACGCCAGTACTTGTAACAAAAGATTATCGAGAATCCTGTGCCTGGTTTTGTAGAAGTGATATCATCAATATGGCCGCGAAGAATTTATAAGTTAACTAGCATCAATTACTTGCTTTGCTAGGTTAAAATAAGTAAAAATAGTAACATCTTGTTAGTCACTTCTTACTATTACTGAAGCGCTCTCGGATATCGGTCATTTTCGATCATCTTTATATATCTTCCACTACTCCTTCTTCTCCAAGGTGCGGACTAAATTTGTATTTAAACGACATCGGAAGCGTCACTGTTCATCTCAGCGACTCCGAAAACTATGGACTCGGCAATAATATCAGCCATTTTCGAGCATTTTTATATATAAGGGACGATCAACTGAAACCCGTTCGTTCTATGTATTATTGGTATAGTGTGTAGGAGGATATTGTTTGTTTAATAGTGTGTACTGGATAATGTCCCTGTCTGTTGGGTGTAGGAATGTTGATACGTGGTTTCGTTTTGCAGGTATAACGAGTGAAAGATGGCGTTCAAGATCCCCAATCCGTCCAAACAGGACCAGTGTACCGTCATCCAGTTTCTGAGTGCCGAAGATTGTCAACCAGCTGAAGTGTTCCGGCGTATGAAAGACGTGTATGATAATCCATGCGTCTCCAAAACAACAGTGGTGCACTGGGCCAGAATGTTTCGGAAGCGGAGTGAACAAAAACCACTGATTATCCCTGTCTTGGTCAAGCCCATGTTGTTGCCACAGAAGACACGCGTGAAAAGGTTAATGCGGCTGTAGCTGCGGATAGACGCATTAGTATTCAGTCCATAGCGAACGGGTTAAACATCTTTGGGCCTCTAAAGAAGGCATTGAAAGGTCAGAGATTTCAGTCTGACGCTGAGGTTCAGGACGCTGTGCGTGATTGGTTTGATAGTCAGCCGTCCAGTGCCGGATTTTACATGGACGGCATTAGTAAGTTAGTGACACAGTTTGACAAATATCTCAACACTCATGATGACTTCTTCTGAAAAAGGGGGCGCGGTGGATGAGTGGTAGAGCGTTCACCTCCGGTGCTTGGGGTCCTAGCTCGCGCCGTGTGGACTTTGTGGTGGACAAACACCGTGCTCGTGGGTTTTCTCGGGGTTCTCCCACTTTCTTCATTCCACCATTTCACTCATCTCTCATCATCACCGTCTCCTTTAGCCTAACCGGCATAACCGTGTGACGTGAAAGTTAAAGCTTTCATTTTTTTTTTCTTCTGAACAATATTTTTACTGATCGCTAACCGTAGACACCTCTAGGTAGTGTACGTTTCGCTGGAAATAAAATTTATTTTATGAATTATGACCACTGAACCGGTTTCAGTTGATCGCTCCTTATATCTACTCAACCTCTTCTTAAAGTTGTGTGGCTGAGTTTGGATTTAAACGGCATCGAAAGTGTCACTGTTCATGTCAGCGGCCCCGAAAACTATATATATATATATATATATATATATATATATATATATATATATATATATATATATATATATATATATATATCCTTCTATGTTGAAAAATTGATAGTGATCGGGCGGGTGGTTCAAGAGTTATTAAGTCACAAACATAATCACTTTCATTTTTATTTATACTAGTAAACCTGCCCTCTTTACACAGCACATCATTCACATATGAGAATGAATCTTCTTGTCATTTCTCACAACATCTGTATACTCACTTACCTAAGTACCTGAAACCCTGACTTTTGTAATTCCCTTACTTGGGATCCAGGTCATTTGCAGTTGTGAGAACGTCTAGACAGATGCAACCCAACTTACACATAAATCTTCTCGGCACTGAAAGCAGTTGGTCGCACTGAGTCAAGTCTTTATTCAAGTAAAATTGTGAGTAGATGACGCACGAAGCATTCTCCATTCTGAGATCAATCTCTCTGGTTCAGAGCGTGTTGTTCAATGAACATCATAGGTTAATCTCATATTGCTGTGTATGTAATGTATTATTTCATTATATATTGTATATTCAAATAAATAAAAACACTGATCACACATGAATCAGAAATGCTTGAAAGTAGACCAAAATATCAAATCTAGAATAACTACTTGAAATAAGTTTGTAAATCACTGTCTCTATTAACAGCCCTTCTCCAATTCTCCTTATTCCAACATCTTTTTCTTTCTAGGGAAGAGAAGGTCATTCTTCATACTGAGTATGCATTGAAATTGAAACAGAAACATTTGAAAAAGTTTCAGCCTGGCCGGTATTCGAACGAGGGTCTACCGAATAAAAGTTCAATGAGCTAACCACTCACCTATTATTATATTATACATGTATGGGATTGTATAAGACTTTACAGAAATTTACATAATATGGTTGCCTCCGTAAGTAAACACTATAACAATACTGAGACACAAACATATATACTAACATAAAAATTGAGAGTACTTTCGAATGGAAGCTAGCAGTAACGAACAGGAAAGGGAGGACTCACGAAAGTACTACTTAGAGAAATCTACTAAAATACCCCTTGTCCAATGCAGACGAAAGAAAGCTTGTAACGAGTGCGTTTAAGAAAGTCGTAATAAATGTGAGCGTCCATCAATGGATCGTAGCGGTGAATATAAACGATGGTGCATGCGACTACAAATGAACGGCGTGATGTTTTGTAGGTGGGGAAAAACTGAAATCTGGAAACAAAATGTAAGACACTATGAACTAATAGGGGGGGGGTCGTCGACAAATTCTTCCTAATAAAGTTGCGAGGCATTTCCAAGTAATTGCAGCACGACGCAACAAGTGTAACTGTGGAACAGCGTGTCTTCCCGGGTACATCTGATGCACTGAGCGTCAGGGAGGTGATGCAGCTCAGAGACGAGCACGGGTGGGTATTAACTGATGAACAACTTGAAACCAGGTCGCCTGGAAATGGGAAGGCAAAAAGGGGGCAGAGATGTTAGCCCAAACCTGCGACCAATGAATCTGTGGAAAACGCTGGAGGTTACGTAAGGGAGTCGAATCGAAAGTGGAAGATGCAAGTAAATGGTACAAGGTACGTGAAGTATGGCCCTCAGGGCCTAGTGCCACACCAGCATATGTTCAGAACTGTATTAATGAGATAATATAAGACGGGCAACAGTCATAGAATTGAATGAACGGGGGGTTGAGAGAGAACTCATAGCTCGGTCAAAAACAACAGGTTCACTGTTGTGTAAAGGACTCGGCGTTATAGACAGCTGTATAGAAGTCAAGCATAAACAAGATTCGACATTTAATACGTATATTGACCAGTCCTAAGCCTCCCATAGAACGGGGAAGGTAAAGGGCCGGACGCGAGATACGAAAGAAGAAACCGCGCCAAATAGTCCAAACAATAAAGATTCAAACCGTTTTCGTAGATTTCCGGTAGTGTGTAAATGTGCGCTCTGTACTACAGTTTAGAAACCACATAAATATTAACGAATTGGATTTGATGCAATAAGTGGAGACGAAGAAATCGCTGAGACTGAGACACGAATAACGTGTCTTTGAATTTCATAACTCGAACGAGCTCCACCAACGAAGGACAAGACGGGGCAGGGGTGAGTGAGTCCCGGGGGTCGATAATAGCAATAAAATCACCTACCAAGATACTATGCGAAATCCCTGGGGCAATAAAGATGGGATCGTAGATGCGTAAAATTCCTCCCTTTCCTGTGTACGTACAAAGCCAGAAGGGCTGTATACACCTAAAAAAAAAACATACATTCTGAATGTAACAACGAATTGCGCGGCCATCGGGAGACAGTACCACTCTGTCATATTGCAGTCCCTCACGAATGAGAAGCGCAACCCCTGTGGAGCGTTCTATATTTACAATTGAATCATAGTCACTGAGAAAAAAAACTAATGATGGGAACATTAGTTCTTGAATACAACAGACGTCTGGACGTCGATTAAAAATAAAGTTCTTTAGTAGAGTCTTATTATACTCTGAACTAATTCTGTGTATATTAATCGAAAGCACCTGAAACGAGTTCACTGGGGGCATTGTATACCATACAAATATTAAATAATAATATAAAACTCACTAAAGTGAAAGGATACATGACCCGTCAAAACTATGAACACCACCTACGTTGTAAAAGGAACATGCTCCGAAAAGAATGCACTTGCACTCAAAAAAAAAGGAAAGAAAAATACAACACATGCTAGCGAAACAAACACTGCTTGAGGCGTACTGAAGGTCAAGTACAATAGGCAGTTGCACAGAATGTAAAATCTATTCGTCACGGCAGTTTTGAGTCAGAGGTAGAACGAACCTGGGAACGGATCTGCCTTGTTTCCCTTCGGCCTATCCCGGGGGCATCTTCAGAAATAAAGCTGTGTTCTTGTTTCTTTTGAGAAGCACGAGTCACTTTCCTTCGTTTTTGCTTATAATGAGAGTCAGATGTAATTGATACTGATGTGTGTTCTTCTTGGGAGGTGACTAAAGCGTCGTTATTCTCACTAGAGGAACCAATCGATACAGTAGAAACTTCCTGGGAGGAGGGATGAGAAGAAGGAATAGGTAGAACTTCCATCGCGATAATATCCTGTGAAAGTAGAGGTGCTGGTTGTGAGTCGGGAACACCTGAAACTTTTGATGAGTCATTCTGTAACTTAGTCGTGTATTGTAACGTCGGCAAAGCACGAAACATATGTGTATCAGATATTACAGGTACTCAAGAGGGGCCTGAGTTGAAGTACAAGGTGGCCATTGAGGAGCTCGTCTGGATCCACGAACGTTATACTTTTCCAATTTCGGTCATACGAACAGGGGTTTGTTCGGCGACATTGGTAGAAGATTTTCCTTTTTTTCAGGGGGCAACAGGAGATGGTATGTAAATTAGATTGGCATTAAAAACAGGTGATTGGCTGTCCTTCATACGATACACTGACTCTACACTTCTGCACTATAATACGGGACGGAATATGCTTTTGGAGTTCCATATGAATAACTCGCACTCCACTGTATATACAAGAGGGCAAAGGCGGACTCCGTAATTGGGGCTCAACTTTACGAACCAGTCCATATTGACGAAAATGTTCTTCAAAGATCGAGAGAGGACATTCTAAAAGGTAATCGTACACACGTATTAATTTCACTGAATCCCGATTGCGACGATCCTGACGTCACTGATATTGCCGTACGAATGGTAGAAATGCAACAGAACCCGGAGTGGTTGAAGCAAGCTGTTCATAATCACATTGATCTTTAAACTTAAGAAAAATACTGTATGACCCTGCATGTAATTGCACTGCACTTATATTATTAAAAATACCAGGAAACTGGTTGGCTAACCAGAGATATATTTGGCTGGGATTTGGCCTAGAACTACGAAATCTCCGGTCAAATAGCAACTGAAACTGTAGATCATTTTTGTATTTCATATCTTGATCACTGAATAAACTTCTTAACACTGAAAACTCAAGATGGTACGCACCAAAAACTGAAAGTTATAAACCTTAGAAATAAACCACAAGGCACGGCGAATTTAGGTGTAGCTGTACACTCGATCAGACCACACGAAACAACGATGTGACCTGCTCGAAAGCGCGAACAGAACTGTGGCCTATCGCGCCACTTCACCTTCCACCCAAACTAATACCTAGGTAAATGGTTTCATGAAAAAATATAAACAATATACTAATGTAGGGCGCAAAATTTCAGTCAGGCAAACTTGCCAATCCAAAAATGATGGTTGTCAGTATCTCTCACTTTCAAATCATAAGAGCTCCCCTTTCCCCCAGGGCCTTTAGTTTGAGAAATAAAGAGATACATCAGGGCATACAATTTCAAAACCATATAGATTCATGATAATCAAATCTGAATTGGTCAATTCATATACATGTAAACCATTTCTACTGAAAACTGATCGCCAGCTCCAAATTTCTAGTCGCCAATGGCGACATGGCGGCCACGAATCTTGAGCCCTGTACTAATGCTTGTGTGAGTGTCTTAATGACTTACTCGATATTTCCTTGTTTAACTCAAGTACAAGTTATATAGACGTTCCTCAATGAAGAAAATATCACCAAACGTTCTTTAAGTTGAAGCTACGTAATCGGCTGCAGCGATGGTCCCGATTTACATTACATTTCGTCTTTACCATAACATCTAATTTCCAAATAAGAAAAGACGACAGAAATTATTTTCACATTCTTGGAATTGTATCAACACGTGGACAAATAGAGTTCTATGTTTATGTACTAGTTAATTTTCTTATGTTCATATGAGGAATTTATGGCAAATTGAGTCGGTGGCACTAGCCGAGTGACCTCGGGCGTTGGGCTTCTGATCATGAGGCACAACCTACTAGGGGTTCGAATTGCTTTGAAGAGCAAGGTCAGAATTTTAACTGTCCTCAGCATTTCTGTGTTCGTGCCCCTGTAGTGTTTGAAATACGTCGAAAGGACATGAAGTGTCAGTGGCCAACAATACTCCGGTTGGGGCGATTTGTTTAAAAAATTGTGAAAGCAGGAAACTCCCATTGCAGCTATCTGCGTTCAAATCCCGTCGTGGCAATTATTAATGTTTTTGAATGAGAAGATAATGTTTATGTAATTAGTAATTATGTTATTCCTATTTTATTATTATTATTTTATTATTATTATTATTATTATTATTATTATTATTATTATTATTAGTGTTATTATTATAATCACAAAAGGAAAGAAAAAGTAACATAGTCGAAGGTATTCATAGGAACAGAAAAGATATAGAGTATGTCAGATGTTTCTTAGGTTTACACATGAACGCAATAATACTTTTACGTTTATGGATTTACAGATAGAATTATCTTTTTATGATAACAAGAAATGGAATATAAATATTTGTTAGCTGATAACAGTAATGCTTTTGGTTTCATCCTTCTTCTAGGTAGAAAGGTGAGGTGACATCTTAAATAGGATCACTCTTGTGACTAGCGTTGTAAGTTCGATCACAATTTGCAATTTGTGCACAGCTAGGAATAATTCATTGGAACTTATTTTTGGCCCATACTACAGCAGTAGGGACGTATTTAGCCCTTATGTATTCATCAATTCTTGTCCAAACACGTTACTTTTCAGAGTTACGAATGAAGTTTGATACGGATGACGTAATCCTGTGTTGTTAGCATTTCAGCTGTGAAGGAAATAATCTCAACTCTTAGACCCAGGGAAATTGAATATTTTTCATATTAGTATACATCGGAAGTATCAATATTGCAAATTATAAAAATTTCCTGAATTCTCACAGCCGGAGTCGAACCGGTGTCCCCAACATTATGATACTAACGGTTAAGCCACTATTCTAAGACATCACTGTTTTGGGAGAAGGAAAACTGGATCTGCACTGAATTCAGTAATTACACACTTTGACAATTCCAGTGTAATAATGCTGAAACTTTCTGATTTCAGTCATGATATAATAGTAAAGTATTATACAGAAACCATAGTCCAGAGAAGTCAACTTTAAATTGAGAACTCATATTTACGAAGGCGCTGCCGCATGCTCTGATTTTTCACGGCACGGCATTGGACAGACAATCATATTGATTCAAATCTGCTGTTTCAGGGCACTGGTGTTTCAGGGATAATTTTTTAAAACTAATTTGACGAATCTTCCTCAGTACCTTGTTTAGTATTTTTACGCGTTTTACTCACTTTTACAGTTTTCCCACTAACTCTTTAAGAACAGGGACAACACAGAAACAATGAGAACAGTAAAAATCACACAGACTATTCACCCGTTCTTCCCTTGCCTGAAGTAAAACAATAAAATATGGGGAAAATGCAATTTTTGGTCTTCCATCTTCTGTGTTGTCAAATCCAGAGTTGGAGTGGGTCAAATTGAAAGTTTTCTGAATGGGTCATTGGGTCGTGAGTCAACAGCATGTGAACCACTGCGACCCATCACTCACCGTCACCCACTGTGAACACCACCCACCGACACCCACCATTCACTATGGCCCACTCTGACTCACCGACCCTCTCTGCTCACTGCATTGTAGACAACATTTTCTGAAAAGCATATTTTGCACCTTAGAGCTTAGCCATAGAAACTAAAAACAGATTCTGATTTTTTGCAGGTTGCTGTTGTCCAAACCTTCTGGTGTATGTATTGTGTATTATAGTAGTAATAAAAGAAAATTGACACTTTGTTGGAATTGAAGATGAAGAAAACTGAACAAGCAGATGAGGTTAAATTTATATTATGGCAGTCAAGGTGGAATAAAAGGAGACTTCTGGGTTTCTAACCCGCTCCTCCTCCTCCTACTACTACTACTTATACTGTGGATTCGTATAGCAAAACTGCACACGTAACGTAATAATTGTTTTTAGTATTATGTTCATCCTATTTTAATGAAAAAATGTGTTTTGAAAATTTTAAATTAAAATATAAAAATAAAAAACTTTCCTTGGTCCGGGTTTAAACTCACACCAAAATCAATTATAATTATTAGCCTATTGGGCTAGTTCGCTCGGCTACGAAGACCACCAGCAACAGACACTTGATTTTTGCTATATTTATGTTACGTGGCGACAAAGGAATAACTCCAACTTACCAGAACAGCGTATTTAGCTACTGAGTAGAGTCAAGCGTGATTAAAAAGTATGCTTCTGAACACTGACAAATTTGTCTACGTTTTACTTTCAAGTCCTCCTTTTCCCTTTTTCATTTGTTTCTGTTTACTTAACTTAGATGAGTATCTCTAAGTAAACAAAAGAACTTGAGGCATTTTTTGGATATTGATATTTGTAATTGTAATAATAGCAATAGGACGTACAGAACTACCTGGATTTCGAGACACAGCCTGTAAGTTTTAGAGGAGCTAACTACTGGAAAAATACATTTTGAATCACTGTAATATATAAATTATTATATAAAAAATGAATGTATCTATGTGTGCCTAATGATCACGGCCAAATTGCAGTCAAATACCATGGCTGTTGGTATATAGTTAGGCCTCAATACAAACTGTGATGTTATCATATTGCTTTCATTATAATAATAGCCTAACGGATAGTGCGGATTCGAATATTTGCGAAAAATTGAGTATCTTGCAAGCCGTTAAACTTATTCCCTTACTCTCTAATGATCATCAGAACCTTTAGGGTCACTCCCGTAGAAATAGAAAGGTGAAATGCAGTGTCCAGGCTTGGTGTAGCGTGCAAGTAAGCAAGTAAGAAGCAACAGGATAATATTTCCCTCCCTCAAACTCCCTACAATGGAGTGTGTTGATTATTCAACAAAAGGACTTGAAATCCAATCAGAAAATTAATAAAATAAAAGTACGTGGATAAGTGTCGACTTTGCAATAATAATAATAATAATAATAATAATAATAATAATAATAATAATAATAATAATAATAATAATAATAATAATAATAATAATAATAATAATAATAATAATAATCAGGCTTAAGTTTAGAGTTGCCCCTCCAGTTTTCAACCTACAAAAATGTAGTTAAAACATTAAAAATTGTTAGGTTAGGCTAGGATATGTTAGATTAAGTTAGTTTAAGTTAGATTTGGTTAGTTTAGGTTCGGTTAGGTTACGTGGTAAGACTTCAGTTAGACTAGAACAGTGACTACAACAAGTTCTCATGTAAGCTTTAATTATCACTTAAAATCAATAATCCATGTCCTCATTAAAATTTAATAGATTTTCTTCATTATTCATATATAATTTTGTAAAACTCAATTCGGAAATATCATATTCAACGCACAGAATCCCCATCCTATGCGAGTACCATGCTGTTCAGTCATCGAAACTTTTCGCAAATAGTACTTATTTCTACAAATCTTTTCACCTAGTAAACATAACTTTACTGCCAAACTTTCACACCTAAACATCACATAAGAATTCCAGATCATCATTTCTTCCCCATTTCTTCTGTAAAGGAATATCATAATTAACAAAATCAATTACGTAAAGAATAAATTCCAGTAAGAAAACAATTAATGCCACGACGGGATTCAAACCCGTGTCTCTACCATATGAGTTTTATAATTTGCCAATCTACAGCAAATTCCTGATACAAAGATAAAACCAACAACTAGTATTTACGAAAGATAAAAATAGAACTTTCTTTTTCTACATGTGTTGATGCAATTCAAAGAATGCGAAGATAATGTCTGCCGGTTTGCATTTTCTCGAATTCCAAGAATTTCAGATATCCTCTGATCTTATTGACCGATACAGTAGGACATCAAGAGTCATAACCTACATATAGCGGAGAGTAAATCGGCCCTCGTAGCCGAGCGGGGTAGCGAAACATTCTAGTAATTAAAGTCGTTTTTGGCGTGTGTTCAAACCCTGCCGAAGGACGTTTTTACTTTTTAAATTCTCGTAACATGTTTTCATTAAAATAGGATTGAAAATAATGCTCAAAGAAGTGATTTACTGATTATTTTCTTAAATTGTCGTAACACTTTTTGATTAAAATAAGCTTGCAGTTTTACCATACGGATGCACAGTAAAGGTAGTAGTAGTACTAGTACTAGTAGTAGTAGTAGTAGTAGTAGTAGTAGTAGTAGTAGTAGTAGTAGTAGTAAAAGTAGTAGTTGTAGTAGTATTAGTAGTAATAGTAGTAGTAGTAGTAGGAACGGGTTACAAAACCGCAGGGGTTGATTAGGTTGTGTTCTCTTGCCCAAATTTTTCTGTACATTTTACATGGCCAACTTCAAACAGCTGGCTAGGGTAGTGCGAGAATACTGAAACTCTTGGAATCCACGCTAATGCTACCGAC
The DNA here is from genome assembly GCF_964235325.1 of Thermobia domestica. Classification (NCBI taxonomy): domain Eukaryota; kingdom Metazoa; phylum Arthropoda; class Insecta; order Zygentoma; family Lepismatidae; genus Thermobia; species Thermobia domestica. The sequence continues at coordinate 50,939,201 of NC_137465.1, forward strand.
ATTTCTTCTTTGGAAATTAGAAATTACGATGAGGATGAATAGTAGCAATGTAAATCGGGAACAGCTAAAAACGATGAGGCAGCCTCAACTTGAAGAACGTTTCGTAATACTATATTTTCCTCATTGACGAAGGACTATGTAACTTGTTTTCGAGTTTAACAAGGAAATTTCGAGTAAGTCATTGTCACACTCATAAGGAACGTCCTTTTATAGAACATTAATATTTTGTATAATCTTACAATCAACGATTTTAACTAGGTAACAGTTTATATAAAAGGTGAAGTTACGCGGTAAGTAAGTGGTTAGCGTATAAAACTTCTATTTGGTGGTTCGAATCCCGGTCAGGTTGAAAGTATTTCAAATGTTTCAATTTTAATACATTCTCAGTGAAACAAGCAAGATCTTCTCTCCTCCAGAAAGAAAAAGATGTTGGAATGAGGAGAATTGGAGAAGGTCTCTCAATGGAGCCAATCATTTACAAACTTGTTTCCAGCAGTTCTAAATTTTATATTTTCAGCTACTTTCAAGTATTTCCTGATTCATGCGTGGTCAGTATTTTATTTCTCTAAACATACAGTATATAAAAAATAATACATTACATACATAGCAATGTTGAGATTAATATATGTTTTTTTTTTTATTATTTGAAAACGATCCGAATCATAGAGATTCATCTTAGAATGAAGAACTGTTTCGTTAGTCACCTACTTTACAATTTTACTTGCATAAACACGTGGATCAGGGTTACCAACTGCTGTCAGTGCCGAGAAAGTTACGTGTAAGTTGGGTTGCATCTGTCTAGGCGTTCTCACAACTGTAAATGACCTGGAACCCAAGCAATGGAATTACAACAATAACGGGTACAAGTATTTATGTAAGTGGCTGTACATGTCCCTTTGCAGACACAAGTGAGAGACGTCTTCATAAAAATCGGCAAGAGGTAACAAAAAGGGGAGATTTTTTTCGATTTTTTTTTAAATTTCTCGCACCGTTTGCAAGATTTGAGCTAGTTCCGGTTGGAGTTTCTAATTCATGTATGATCAGTGTTTTCCTTTTTCTTGCTTGCAGTATGTAATAAGCAAGTACATTACATACACATTAATTATAATGTCTGTGATATATGGTATTTATTGGGCAAAACACTCCGAACAATAAATATTTATCTTAGACTGGAGAAATAATTATCCTTAGTTTTTCATTATCACTTGGGCATAAAACAAACGCCTGAGAGATATACTACTATCGTATACAATTATATGGTTTTCAAATATAAAACTCGTAGGATATGCTTTACTTTTTTTTTTAAAATTTCAACGGTTTCAGTATACCACTTAAAACTATAATAAAGGAATAAAGGCCAAGTTTTTAAAAATATTCTTTTAAAACTGGACAATCTACACAAAATTTGGAATCGTCCAGTGAAACCTTCACCTTTCTATCACTTGTGGTTTTCGAGATATCATTGTCGAAGTGATTGGAGGCAATATAAACTTTTTTTAGAGACAAAAATATAAATTTAGCATTGTAATGTATAGATAGATTTGGAGCTTAATATCCATTTCATCACCCACCCTGTATAAGATATGCACTACGACTTTACATGAAGTCCGAACCACAGTACTTTTATTCTCATTTAGCTAAAACAGTTTCCTCTTCTACAGACACAGCGTTCTAAGAGTAGATTCAATCTTCATCTTCATTGAAACCGGAAGTTGTTAGTATCATTTCTGGTGTCAATATTGGATCTCTATTAGACAAGAATGACGCCGTCCTGTTCAAAGTGTTGTCAAAGTGATGTCTCGTCTCGGAAAATGTACCTGTTTCTATTGTAAGAGCTCGTCCCATGGACAACTCTAAGCCCTATGTTTGTAATTCTACGATAATTCCAGTATGTGAAACTAAATTCAGTTCTTTTTTAAAGAGCAAAAATTAAGGTATTCAATGCTAAAATTCTCGAGACTTCAGGCAAAACAATCTTTCTATATAAAAAAAATGTCCTGCGTGACCGACTATTCAACGTCTAGATCAACCTTCTTGAACTAGAAACTTGTAATTTGGACCATCCAAAAGACTTGCGATGTATAGAAGGATTTATGAAAATTCGACGTGGAAAGGAGTAAAATTGTGTTTCTAACTATCAGTTAAGATTTGAGACACGCAATTTATTTAAAATAATTAAACACGTGGTTAAGTATTTTTTGATATTTGAACAATAAAGGAAGAAAAAGAGGCTGGAATTTTGACGTGGTTCAGCTGGAATAAGGGTTGTAATTATTATATGTCCCTATTTCAGAGTCCCTTAAGGAATCTCAGTAACGCGAAGTTTCGATTTCTTATTTAGAAGAACTAAACATGTATTCCTTGGGTACTATTTTTTTTTTACATATTTTTTGCTTAAGTGTTCTGTTAAAACGTTCCACTATATGCTCTTTTACCGAGACACGTGCTCAAAATAGAGGGCTCAAAATTGAAAAATTCATAAAATATCATCTGTCTATGACTTACGGTTCCTGAGATATGGCTCCTTAAATCCCCCGAAATCGGAACTTCTTGGCCGATATCTCGAGAAACTAAGAGCGAAAAGAATAATTCCATCACTTCTCGATGCTCTATCGAATGGAGGGCTCAAAATTGAAAAATTCACAAATAACAGACAGACACACACACACACACATATATATATATATACATAGAGAATTCAGTAACAAACTTTTTAAGTTCGTTGAAGATTCATTCACTCGTACAACACTCATCCAAGATCAGAAAAGAGAAAACTACCCTCAGTGCAAAGAAAAAGTAGGACGAGCACGAGCAGTTCAGAACACTAATGACGTATCTTTACATTTCAAGTTTTCACGACTGATTTTTTCTATGAAAATGAGTTATATCATATTATAGGTGATTTTTGAAATACGAACAAAATCAATAGATCCGTTTTCTAGAAAGTTGCAAAGTTTTATTTCTACAAGTCATTAAACCACTTTCATGTTTTTAGGTAGGAAGAAAATTTGGACAGAAAATCTAGATAATCCTACAAAAACCTTAAGTTTAAAAATTTAGTTTTGATACTTTGAAAGGTATGGTCTCTAGGTGAGTAAACAAACATCTTAGGTTGGAATGCACAGAGGAACTCATAAACAGACAAACATCCAAAAATCAGTCTTACGGCAGGAGCTATGAAACGTGTTGATTCGTTGAAATCTCGAATACGATTTGTTTTCATGATTCTTCTATTCTTTCTTCTGTTGTCACCCGAAAGTAAAAATAACAATTCATTATCTCTTCTGTTTTCTACAAAAGTCAACCTAAAATTCCTTAACACTGCAAAGTGATTTTCATATTTAGAATTCTATCCAATTTCTTGTGTGGTACATACTGACTGAATTATTTCCATTTTTAAGAATGGTTTACTAGTATGCAACTCAAAATAACATGTGAGTATTTTAATTTAGAACTAATCCATGTGTAACGCAAACTGAAAAACATTTTCAGCTTTGCGAAATTCATGATCAAATCTGATTATCATTTCTAAAACTTCGTAAAGTTCGCTGATGGTGATGTATAGATGGTAATAGTGCGTGTCATATTACACTACAAAGCGTCTAACATTTTCGAAGTTAAAGCCTCCTTAGATTAGAAAACGAATGCTTGTAATTTAATGTTATACAAATGCACCAACATTTCCAAGTGTTCTTGTAACATGTGTCTAACAGCAAGAACATGTCTTAATATTTCTTGCAGCATGTGTCTAACAATAATAATTTCTCAATATTTCTTGAAGCAGATGTAAGAGGAAGAATATTTCTCAATATTTCTTGAAGAAGGTACTAACAGGAATAACATTTTCAATAATTCTTGCAGGAAGTATCTAACGGACTAACATTTCTCAATATTTCGTTTAGCACCTGTCTAATAGTCATAACATTTCCCAATATTTTTTTGTAGGTATCTAAGAGCAAGAAGATTTCCTCATATTTCCTGTAGCAGATGTTTAACAGTAGGAACAGTTCCCAGTATTTTTTGAAGTAGATATGAACAGGAATAATATTTTTCAATAATTCTTGGAGGAAGTATCTAAAGGACTAACATTTGTCAATATTTCTTTTAGCATCTGTCTAATAATCAGAACATTTCCCAATATTTTTTGTACTAGGTATCTAACAGTAAGAAGTTTTCCTAATATTTCCCGTAGCAGATGTTTAACAGTAGGAACCTTAATCAATATTTTTTAAGTAGATATGAACAGGAATAATATTTTTCAATAATTCTTGGAGGAAGTATCTAACGGACTAACATTTGTCAATATTTCTTATAGCAGTTGTCTAATAGTTAGAACATTTCCCAATATATTTTGTAGTAGGTATCTAATAGTAAGAAGATTTCCTAGTGTTTCCTTTAGCAGATGTTTAATAGTAGGAACCTTTCTAAATATTTTTTGAAGCAGGTGTCTAACAGGAAAATATTTTTCGATATTTGTTGTAGCTCTGTGTCTAAAGTGAGAACATTTCTTGTTGCAAACGTCTCATGCTAACATAAGAATGCTATCTAATATATCTTTTTAGAAGTGTGTATTAGTAAGAACATTTCCCAACATTTGTTTTAACAAACGTTTAACGGTCAGAACATTTACTAATATTTATTATAGTAGATATTAAAGACGGTAAAGCTTCCTTGAAGCCAAAAGAAAAGAAAAAGAGTGAAAATCTCTTCTTTAATTGGGGAAACCATATATTTGGAAGAATTCTTAAAATAGATTTAATAATATTTAACAGATGAAAACAGAAAAGAGGGACTATAATTCACTAGTATAGACAGACTCTCAAATGTTTTCATTTTGGTTTTCTTCCAGAGGGAAGTGGGTGGGGGACGTATTTCTTGTTCATAGTTTCTATTTCTTGGGCTGAAGAGCCCATGATTCGTTTCGTTGCTTATCGTCCGCTCTTCATTAAGACTAATGAGACCGGTGATTAAGATAGAACAAAGACAAATACAGCGAGAAAAAAGAAAGAAAGAGACCTTCCATTGACGCAGTGGGCAAAGGGAAGGGGGAAGAACTCTGTAATGAAGACAAAACAAAAAGAGAAAATGGCTACCAACGAGTAAATGAAAGAATTCTATTTTTTTGTTAAAGAAGAAGATAGGAAAATGGTAGTTGAAATCTGTTCCTCTGAAACAAGAGATTATATTCGTACTCTTAATCTAAATAAAAGTTTCTCTCTCCAGTCTTAAATCCTCAAGTGTTTGAGTTTGGAAGATTTTGATAGATTTATTGTGTATTTTTGGGAAAGCAGTGAGATTATGCCAGTGGGATACAAGTAGGTGCAGATTAAATACTGCATTCTTTTTTCTCGATGCAAGTGCTGCCGCATTGCGCCCCATCATAAAAGAAAATTGGCAAAACGATGAATGTCATATCTTATTGAAAAGTCTGGTAATTATATCTGTATATATATATATATATATATATATATATATATATGTGTGTGTGTGTGTGTGTGTGTGTGTGTGTGAGAGAGAGATTTAAATGCTACGAAAACTTTTCACTTTCAAAATATATTTACTTACATATAACTTCCTCGTGCTACTTTAGTACATGTAAATCCAATATCATATTCTGTCTAGTAAATAAACACACAAGATATGCCTTCACACTAAAGTATTCGGTAGGTGCCTTTGAGGGAAGTCAAATATCGGTAAAAATTTATTTTTTGTATAGCTACAGGCCAAAGGAAGAAAGATTTAATTCTTGTATACAACTTTCTGAAGCTGTATAAAGCTTTCGTCCATTACTTTGTAGCGATAAAAATAAATAAATAAATTCTTATCTATGTGATTTCCTTCAAAAGCTGTCATTAATTTATCTCATGCTTTTTTTGCCCGTGAACTAAAAATTTTAAAATTCTCAATCTCAAATTGTTAAATACCATGATTCCTCCAGACTGCAGCACGATACAGTCATTACTTCGCGGGGAAACAGATTCTGTATGTTCGGGAAAAATGTGCTCTTTTTCAAAAGTTTAAAACGTTATTGGATTCTCTCTCTCTCTCTCTCTCTCTCTCTCTCTCTGTGTGTGTGTGTGTGTTTGTGTGTCTGTTATTTTCGATTTTTTCAATTTTGAGCTCTCCATTCGATAGAGCAACAAACACTATCTGAAAGAAGTGATGGAATTTTTCGCGTCACTCTTATCGTTTCCGAGATATCGGCCAAAAAATTCCAATTTCGGGAGATTTATGGAGCCATATCTCGGGAACCGTAAGTCATAGAAATATCATATTAGTTTTGATCAATACCTAAGAGGATGAGAAACATTTTGGTACCAAATAGTAACAAGTGGCCACTGAGGCAACTGGCCACCGTTCCCCAGATATTGGTCAAAAAATTCGAATTTCGAGAGGTAAGGAACCATGTCTCGGAAACTGTAAGCCATATAGAGATGATATGTTGCGACTTTTTCAATTTTGAATATGTGTCTTCATAAAACAACATATCGTAGAGCGTTTTTAACAGAACTCTTAAACAAAATATCTGGAAAAAATTTAGTACTCAAGGAATTATAAATGGATACATATACGTACAGTACAAGAATTTTTTTAATGAGTATAATAATAAAGTACATAGAACAATTGGTAGAAGATAACAAGGAAAATTAATTCTTTTTAATTTCGTTCTGGCAATGCTCTTGCAGCATTCTGAACTGGTTTACTCTGGAATACGTTGAGACTTACGATGTTGCTATGCAACTAGCGTTTCTCCGAAATAACATTGGTTGCTTCAAAATAATAAAAATAAACTGAAAACTGGATTGTAAATTGAAGAAAACATTTATAAGAAAAAGAAAAGAGTTCAGAAGCTACTTAGATTTACAAACTTAGACTGCATCAACAGGTGCTTGGTTGAAGCCAGTCTTTCCCGAAAAAGGTTGATGCGAGAAAGACGACGTACAGTCGGAATAAGAAAGAACACAGAAAGTAAATGCGTATAGCGAGCATTGGATCGTATCTGGGAAGAGAACTAGTTATCTGAGGAGGCAAGGATTGCTCCCATTAAGGAGTGTCAATAATTCAGCAGCTCCTGTGGAATCGCTTTCAAGGAAATTTGTCTGGAAAAGGGAAGGAGAGTGCCCCAGCTGCAGGTATGGCAAACTAAAAGGATCTCAGATGGGTTCTCTTTGGGATTAAAGGCCAGAGGTTGCTACAAGACGATCGACAAAAGGGAAAGAAGACCGAAACCGAAGGGGGAAACGAAATTAGTTGTGTAAGTTCACTCTTCACATCATCGGGAATTAGATTTAGTGTTTCACTATCTGTGACCAAAAAGGAACCTTCACTACATTATTTTTAACTAGCTCTTTTCAATAAGGGGAAATGTTCTGTAAACTCAAGTATAGGAAATATAATAATAACAATCAAGAAAAATAAAGACGAGTTGTAGAACTTGTATTGCATATAAAATACATTACACTCAAAGCAACAAGAAGCGATGTTGTTAGTAATGTTTCATAAATAATGTTTTACAATATTTCATAAATGACATGTACACAATAAATAAACTCTAATGAAGTTATTCAACCAGAAAAAGTAAAAACTGGGCGACTAGTATTTACAGGAGATCAGTTCATGTTGCCAGAATCTCTTTAAATAAAACTATATCCGCCTTTCAGTTTCAACTGGGACGGCGTCAAGGGTAGGTGAGTGCTACTCCTACAAAGTCTATTACAACCATATGAACATACGGTTCATAAAAGAGCATTTAAAAATGCATAGTGTGTAAGAGCCCTAAAATGGAAATTCTGCATAACAATTTTTTTCCTAAATTCTTATTTGTTTTTAAATTCTTTCGAGTTGCCGTGATCGTTTAATGTATTAGATGTAGGGTATATACTTATATTGTTACAAAAGTAATTCCTCTTGTATTTAGGTTGTAAGAATATTACATTCAGTTAGTTACTTTTTTGGGGTTAAAATATAAATTTTGTGTATAGTACGTAATTCTAAAGTTTGAATGCAGTTAAGTACTTATAAAAGTAGCTCCAGTTTTAAAAGTTTAGATTTCTGTCCAGGCGTGCATCCAGAAATTTGTGTTGATGGCTGGGGGGTGAAGTCCAAAACTAGTAGTCAGTACGTCTATGTAGTAGCTATTGAACGGGTATTGTTCTATACGTGATAACATGAGAAGTAATTTTAAAGTATTTCCACCTATAGTCTTAGAAAAAAATAATAAAATTAAATTGTTTTACATTGAGAAAAATTGTAGGTGGCGTATTTAAAAAGATAAGTTACATGCGTAATTCCTGTAGTTTTTGGACTGAACGTACAGCAGACGTAGAACTGAAAACGCATGTTTTATAATACTTTCTGTATAAATGTTCCATTTATACGCACTTTCTGTATGAAACAATGTAGACCTAGGCGGTCAAGATATCACATACAAATGGACGTAGGCTATATAACATATAGCTGACGAAGGTAACATAAGTATATGCATGTGGTATACGGAAAACTGTTAGATGTCAGACATCCTGCAACGTGTAACATCTAAAGGCAGTGCCTATGTAGCATACGGATAACGTATGCTCCGTACTGATTTCTATAGTAAGCAATAGGATACCGTATATTTGTACAATATACCGCTGTCCCGAGAACGGATTTTTCTGTGTGTATAAGAAAAGAAAGTGTACAGAATAACATAAAATCTTTATGATGATCAACCATTTTATTCCTAGAACAATCTTCCTCCTTTTTTGCCTATTTATGGCGTTTGCGAGTCCGTATCTCCGCCACTGATTATCATAACAAATTATCTGAAACTAAAAAATGGCTGCTTACTTATATTCCGATAAATTCTTTTACTTTATTTTTGTGGAAAAAATTGAAATTTTTTAGTTTTAGCTTTCACGGTTATATCATGTAGGCTAAAGGAGACAGTGATGATGAGAAATGAATGAGATGATGGAATGAACAAAGCGGGAGGAAACGGGAGGACCACAAGGTGCTTGTTCACCACAAAGCTCCTTTGGCGCGAGCTGGGATAGAAGCATAGACTCTACGGACCAGAGTTGAACGCTCTATCACAGAGCCACCGCTGGCTCCAATTAAAAGTACAGATTTATACTACTTTGGACAGACAAATTCTTCATCCAAAAGATATCACGGTATTATTTTGTATGGCATAGGTTAGGTACAAGACTTCTTTTTTTCTGATAAGGAAATGTGTTTCTGATGGCATAGTGTATTGATAAATAAATTTGTGAATAAAAGTATTTTCCTTCATGGTGAGAATTTGGCTACCTCTTTATGGAGTTGGACTTCTTTCACATTGATGTGGCGATTTGCCGTTGCCCTTAGCGGCAGTTTGCCGGGTGAGAAGTGTACCCTATCATATTTACTCTTTGAAAAGTGTACCCGGCGTTTTGCCGTGGATGAAATATGCGAACAGGGTTGCTGTGCGATTGAAGAAACAAAACCTTGTGACTCTTGTGGTATTGTGGTAGTTGCAAAGGACAGACGCAAAAAGTGTCTTCAACTCCCCTTGTTAAGGGAGACAGAAAAAAGTCATAGACACATATGGGTTCACTCTTTTTTTTTTTGGAGAAGTGGTATCTTGAAGGAGATTTTTCTATACTCTTTTCCAGAATTGATAGACTTGAGCAAAAAATCGGCCAGGTTCTGGATATTTAAAATACCATTCCGGTATTCCCCTGTTGTGACTGGGAAAACCAGAATAAAGTCCTTTCAGGATAGTCGGTGGTTAAGATCTATCCCAGAATCCTAAGTCAACACTCAACCACTGAGCCCAAGGCTGATCTGAAGGCATTATTATTATTATTATTATTATTATTATTATTATTATTATTATTATTATTATTATTATTATTATTATTATTATTATTATTATTATATTTCGGGTTTATTCTTTTGTTTTAAGCGTTCCGACTATTGACTCAAGTCTCTTTAAAGCACTGCACTTGTCCCTGAATTCAAAGAAGTATTCAAGAAATTACAACCATAGAAGTGTTAAAGATAATTATAAAATATATAAAATACGGTATATTTATCAAGTATCACATAATGAATTCTCTTTTGCTTCTTGAAAGTACAGTTAGATATTATTACTAAATATGTAATATTGCTGAAATATTTGATAGTGTATATTTCAATTTTGGGCCGTGTGGACTTTGTAGTGGACAAACACCATGCTCGTGGGTTTTCTTGGGGTTCTCCCGTTTCCTCCCACTTTCTTCATCCCACCATTTCATTTATTTCTTATCATCGTCGTCTTCTTTAGCCTAACCGGCATAACCATGGGATGTAAAACTTAAAGATTTCATTTCACTTTTTCAATTTCGGGACACCACAAATTTATAGAGTTACAAGCTTATCTGTCCAGTGGTGCCCGGACATTTATTTCTCCCAATCTTCTATTGCATAGAAAAAATAATTTATATTGACTGGACACTTTTTAATCAACGACCTATCGATTCAACACTTCGGTAATATCGGTCGTTTTCGATTATTTTTACGTCATTTTTTCCCATGTATTGTATGTAACAAGTTTGATTAAAATTACTCCAGGTGTCCTTTGCTAGAACACAACCACATGTACAAACACACTCCACACAAACGAAACCACACACACACTCACGTAAAACACACACCCATATATCGCAGACACTCTTTACTCTTTTCTGGCAACACTTGCTCCTTCCCCCGATACCCATCCGGTAGACCGCTACGTATATGTGAAGAGCTTTATTGTTTGTAATTTCCCTCTTGGCTAAACACGGCGATTTGCCGTGTCGGTTTTTAGCAGGGAGATCCGGCTGTTTTTGCTCACCGTGTAAATGGACGGCGACCACCTTTCATATGTGAAGGGCTCCATTGCTTTTAATGTTCTTCTACCCTGTCCGGCAATTTGCGGTTGCCGTTCACAGCATTTCGCCGGATAATGAGAAAGGACTCTCAGTTTTTACTTTATTGACGGGATTTTTATTTTAAAATAGCTTGTATGTGGGAAAAACTATCATAATTCATTCTTACAATGCATTAAGTTATTTTGTGTAATTCATATATTACTGCAAAATAATAATAATAATTTTGATATTATTAATATAGTCGTTACTGTTGAAATTAGCTGCGTTCATAGAAGCATTATAGGAACTACTGCAGTGTGACAGTTCTGTGTGTCGGTGGCAAATCTCAGAACTAACGGTAGTAACCCCATGCCATAAACATCAGTGGACCACCGATGGGCAATAGCGACATATCGCGAAAAATTGGCCTCCCCGCAGCGAGCATCCGCGGTAGCCCCACTTCCGCTATGAACATGCTACCAGTATCGGTCCAAAAGTAGCAGAGAACCGACAAAACGCCAAAATGAACCACAAAATTACTTCCCCAAAATATGTTAAATCGTCTATCTGCGTGATTTGTTTACATTAAGGTGAGTCTTAAGAAGACTTTAAAAAAAAAAGTATCCCGGGGTGGGCGAGAACCACTAATCTTATCATTAATAGGTGCGTGCTCTTCTAACTTCGCCACGGATGCGATGAAGAGAACCTAATTTGCAGAAGGATAAATCGTTGAGATGTTTTTAATTTGGCCAATCAGAGTGCTCCTTTAATCGTCTATATTCGACGATAACTAATTCGGATCAGATAAAATGCATTCGTCATGTAATTTTATAACAAAATGACGGGCGTCTAGTTCTCCCATATTCACTTTCTAATGATCGACGACAGCTGCCATCTAAATTCATACAATTATACGCACTCATCTCAAGATTTTTTTACTTCATGATGTAGAGGCAGGGGTTACTTTTGACCACTGGGGCTCACTTTAGGAACAATTTGTCAGGGAAAAGTAACATATAATAATAACAGCATGCACATGACTGGTGAAGTTCGTGTTGGTCCCTTCGCGATTCTCCGCGACAAATCGGAGAAACGTGGACAACAATGAAGTCCTCGCTGCTACGCGGTGGTAACTTCAAGATCCCGACTCTAGATATCTGTTTTGACTCGATGGCACACTAGCGGCAATCCTTCGACACTTCGCTATACCGATAATCAACATTTACCGGCAAGTGGGCCACTAGGTGTTGGTTACGTTTACGGCATGGGAAAATGGAACAGGCACAACACCTAAACGGCATAATATCTAAAGCCAGAAACCTAAAATGTAGGTCTTATGCCCATATTTTTAGCTCTTGTGCCGCTTAGTTCTTATGAACGTTACCTTCTCAGGCGACACTTTCGCTGGTAACCTTGAAGGAGCCCCACTTATTGATGAATGTTTACTTCAAGGGCTTCGTTTGTATTTGCCTCGCCATAATGTCTTTAGAAGTAATTCCTTCGTTAGGGAAACTAAGTTCCCGGGATTGTTTCACTATTCGGATGTTCAAAAATGTGCAGTGGAAAAAGAGCCACGATGCATTCAACCAATAACGGTTCATCATCTGAAGCATTTGACTACTGGAACGTGGGGAACGCCTTCCATCCACTTCCAAAAAATACCTATGCGCCCCTCCACTTCCTAAAAGAATACAATGGACAAAGATAGGCGTGACGTAATATGTCCTCAAGTTCCAGAATAGAGCAGGCTAAACAAGCATTCAATACGAAAAGAGGACTACTAACATCAAGAAATGTGCCGCTGGACGTTCGTAAGCAATTTATTAAGACACTGGTATGTAGCGTGGCGCTTTACGGATCAGAGACGTGGACATTGAGAAAAACTGAAATATCCAAGTTCGAAGCATTTGAAATGTGGTGTTGGCGCAGAATGCGGCGCATGTTATGGACCGAAATGAAACAGAATGAAGACATACTAAAGGAAGCTAATGAAGGACAACAGATCACGAAGATAATAGGAAAATGAAGAAAGAGCTTCTTGGCCATCTTATTCGACACTCCGATTGGATCACCATGCTGATAAAGAGAAAGGCAGAAGGAAAACCGGGAAGAAAAAGACCAAAGATAGAATATCTAGATGCAGTTATGAAGAAGAGGCCTTATCAGAGTACAAAATAGCTCCCTCAAGCAAGAAAAAAGTTTTAAAATTTCCATGTTGCCCACCAGCCTAAGGTTGAGGTGAACAAGAAGGTCTTTTAAGATCCAATTTTACCCCTGACTAGTGCCAACACAACACACTGGCACCAGCAAGCTAAGAAATTACACTGACCAAGGAAGGGTCCGGATGGGGCACTCGAGTTGACGAACAACATGTATCGTATATGAAAGAGGGTGTGAAACTATGTATATATGCACATTTATAGCAGCTGAGGGCAACATGGAAAAGCAGGAGAGCCGGAAGAAACATGGTCGACCGTAGGGCCGAGCAACACAGAAAGCTAAAAAATCACTCGTTCCATGCGTGAATGGCCACAGAAATGTAGGTCAAATGTTTAGTAGTAGATGCATGATAAGATCTGCTTTATGTAATGAACATTGTGGCTACCATATTAAAAGTGGCTATCTTGAATTCGGATTTATAGTGTAAAAGAGAAAGTGTCATGTGGCATAAGAAATAGCACTGAAATTTTACCGGGAATACATTCGTGTTAACCATTGTGTAGTAACTATTGTGAGTTGAAAAGTAACATGCAAGAAGGACGCACAGAAACTCTGTCGAAATCTCGCCAGTATGGCGCAAAAGCTAGAGCTTGGAGAACTCTGGTTTGTATACAGACCAAGAGGAAAGTGTGTTTACATGCAGAATAGCTGCGAGTGAGGGAAAGATGGTCATTGACGGCAGAGAAAGAAGAGACCAAAGATGAGTCCGTGCCACCTGCTGTGTGTCCTGTTTGCAGACAGAAAATACGCGAGAAAGCTCATTAGATAATATCTGCGTTATCAGTGAAGCAGTTGAGTAAGATAGAGTGGTTGATAGGAAGGTTAATGTGCCCTTGATCTGTGAGCCACTGTTGAGGAAGTGCTAGAAAGTGATAAGGTATATTCTAATTCATCATTTGGAAATGTTATTTCTTCTTGTGGCTATGAATTTGAATCCCCAGGCAGTTGTGTCATTATTAGTGACTGAGTTTGGAACGTTCGACAATAAACTCTGTGCAGAAGATAAGAAATGCAGTTATTAGCGACTACTGATACAGTGATCGAAGGAAATCAAACGTTAGAGAGAGATGATAGTGTTGTCAGATGAGGACGAGAGAGACAGTGACCGTGATAAGAGTAGTCACAATGACCCTCGGGAAGAAACTGGTGTGATGGACGCCTCAATGCATGCTCAACGATATTGTAATTCTGACCAGAGTAGTAGTTCTTTCTACGCTCTATCCCCACCTAATAAGGAGCCTGAAAATATACGAAGCCAATAGTTAGAAAATAAGTATTACTATTAGATGGAGACAGAAAAACTTTAGGTAAATGAAGGAAAGTGTCATCTGTATTTTCACGATCCCAGTTTCTGCCCTTTGTAAATTTGAACGAAACCGAAAGTGTCTGTGGGAAAAATAAAAGATGACATATTACTACCTTTTAAAAGAACACAGGCCATGAATGGAATAGATCATGATCGGACAATTAAAATGTGTTTGAAGCATACAAAAAAGGACATGAATCTAACGTGCACTCTGCAATTCCAAACATCTTGGTCTTGGATTAAAATTTAAAAGCGTAACAATATTGTGTCACGCAAAACTACTTATTCCGTGTGAAAATTAACCAAAGATGAGCAGGAGTTACATCAAATCGCAGAAAAGTTCCTTGCTGAAACAAAGTCTATGATTGTAAAAGAAAATCTTAATCTAAGCCAAGGTTTTAACAGTTCAAAGAAATGCATTCAGGCAGGACATTGACAAAAACGGTGTCAAACGAGTGTCTTGTAGCATAGGATCAACGACAGCAGTTACGCAATCGTATATGATAATGACCATTATATCAATGTATGGGAAACTGTTATCGTCATTATTTCTTATATCCGCTGAACCTACGGGTAAATTCCCTCCAAAGATACCTGACATCCCTTTGATATCAAAGCATTTGCTAGAAAAGCAGCAAATATGTACAAGGACGATTTGAAGTTCTTTTTTGAGGAAGTATTTTGGTCACATGTGCACGACAATCCCATCTTGCTGTTGATTGATTCGTGGTCTTACAACAAAGATTATAAACCGACGCATTCCACTGCTCCGGAAAGTTTTGAGTTTCACAAGAAACTGATACCTCCTAAATGCACTTGACGTATTCAAGCTCTCGACGTTGGATTCATTTGCACGTTCAAACAGTACGTGAGGTTTATCAAGGATGTTGCATTAAATATTGATGGGTTTTATGTACGACATCGTGCATTCGTCTCCAAGCGTTTCACACTTTCAGTTTAGTGCTCCCCGATTCACCAATTTCATTAAGCATGCCTTCTACATGGCTGGATATCTTGAAGACAATCCAGGAAAATTCCAGACTGAAATGTCCTTTTTGTTTCGGTTATGAAACATAATCGGATTGTCAGCAGCATCAGTGTAATAATCCCTGTTTCGTCAGGTGTGGACACTATGAACTGCTCTTGTGTTTTCATCGCACCCTTGTAGATACTATTCACATCAACTGTTCTTCATAGATTGGTAGGTACCTTTATCAGTATTCTTGCTTATATGATGATATATATTATTTTCTTTGAGAAGAACCACTTCATAATTGTACCTGTAATCCCCAGTCTTCCTTTGTGTCAAGTGTTTTGAAGTGATGACAATTATTCATCTTTAACACTGCAATATTACCAGTCCTTTGCATATGCAAATGTTCTTCGTAATCTTGTTTTAGATGTGCATCCTGTGCCAACATTATTCCAACAGATTATTCCGACGTTTGTTCAAATATCCCCTCACGACTTCCTTGCAGATTACTTCTCAACTCACAATAGAGTTACTGCAGAAAGGTTAACACCAATAAATTCCTGGTAAAATGTTAGTGCTATTTCATATCCACATGGTACGCAGTATAAGTTTCACGCTGCAAGAGGTTCACGCAGTATAAGTTTCATTATTGTCCGATACATGTTAATCACTGAACGATATCTGCTGCCATCTAACGGTAATATGAGTAACTTCTACTATCTTTGTTTCAATGGTAAAATATGGGGCATGTATAATCACCGTTAAAGTCGCCGTTACCTTTGAAGATGTTAGTGGATTGACTCCAGTAATGAACTCGATTGAGATAATCGCTCTAGTTACCTATTGCAAGAAACATAATTCAAAAATTCACTTCCGTTCAAGAGTTATCATGTAGAATAACGAACGAGCAGACATACCAATATTGCAATATTGTAAGTCCCACTTGCGTGATCCCATAATATAAAGGAAGTTCTATAAAGAACATAACTTCTGAAATGGCCGCCGAAGGTGGTAGCACTGAATGTTACACGATTTCAATCTGTTGTCCTTGTGGTTAGTAGTCACAGAGCGCCGAATAGCGCATGATCGTCATCTGTTTTCTGTACGGGTAAGAATGACGCACTTCACGACGAAACACGCATTCACTATGACAACAGGCTGTTCTGTAGTAAAGCACTTCATTCCTACCCGTACAGAAAACAGATGACGATCACGCACTATTTGGTGCTCCGTGACTACTAACCACAAAGACAACAGATGAAAAACAGTGTAACATTCAGTGCTACCATGTTACTAGAATAGAAATGGCGGGTATTTCAAAAATAATTTTCTTTTTAGGACACTCTTTATAAACTAAAGTCTTAAAACGGATCCTGCTGCATTGATAATTAGATTGGAACTTCTAAGACGAATAGCTCGTCATAATTTGATCATCCGCTGTTCTTTAAATGTTCTAGATTCCACTTGTGGTTATACGAGTACATTAGCATGTGAGCTTAGAGCAAGAAAGCTAAGAGCGATTCCCGCTGGAAGCTCATGGTCCAAATTCCATTTTAAGCTCTCGGCACAAGTTTCATGTAATCTCGGGGCTAAAAGAGACTTAGACATTCCAAGTTAAGCAACCATTTTTCAAAAGGCCATATTCTTCGAACGATAGATAAGGACTTCGAATACTTTAGCCTGAAATAAGGACCTCAATACATATTATTTTACTTTATAAGAGCTACATACAATATCTGGGTATGAATTTTTTAAAGCTCTAAAAGCTCAAAAAGTGAACTTGATTCTCTTGTTCACCATTCCTATGCAATACCTATAGTGGGTAATACCCAATTCACTTGAATTTTATTGTTCCTTTTTTTTTTGAAATAACATTCATTGTAACAGAACTACAAGGATACCTCGAGGAGCACTTGTGGTCTGCGAACTAGAGTTTGAGAAACATTGGTCTATGTAATATTAATTAATTACCATAATCATTCAAATATATAACAGATTTAAATATATTTTTTAAAAAAACATAAATATATCTATATTATGTTACATAAAATATAGAGTAAAATACGCCCATATTTTTATATAGGACATTGTTGAACAGTAGGTATTACAACGCGGTAGCTATGGATTTAGATGAAAAGTTAAATTTATCTTATATATACACACAGTAAAACACTTACGCTATAAAATAAAGCCTAATAGCTAAATAAATTATTTCAACAGTTATCCTATACTGATAATAAGAACAAACTTAGTAATGGAGAATCAAAATAGACCTGAGGACATGCCCGGACCTTCATGGATGGACAATGGGACCAACCAAGGTAACCCACAGCAACCAGATCAAAGTTCTTTGGAGCCACGTGATCCAAATATCCAACAAGTATCCAGCAAGGAGGAAGTGATACGTATATTCGATTATGAATCACTTTCATCATCAATTCTACGCTCAATGCGACATATTCCTCCTGTCACACCTTCAGATGTTGTCAATGTGCTGGGAACAGTAGCTACTCTAACAGGAACTGACGCGGCCCGGGCTGTTGCGGCCATGCAAGATGGATTAGCTGGTCCATCAGCTCTTATGACGACGGTTGGGATGCTTCTGTTGTCAATTGTCGTGAATTTAGTGGAAGCAGAGGAACCAACAGGTGATACGACTGCTTACACCGTCCCAATCTACGTGGGACTAGATATTGACGTGAGACCTTCAGTTCAGAGCAACTGGATGTATATTGGCCACAAATAAGGCACGAAATTGAGCATGGAAGACGTGTCTTGTACGTCAATTCTCCCGAACCCAGAAACCTCATTTCTGACATTAGATTCACAGGAGATAGATACCATTGGACTTCTGTAGCGCTTGGTGTCAGTTCTCTCTTGTGCTGCAATTCTTCCAGCGGACGAAGTGTAGTGTTTGGAGTGTGTAGTCTGTTAGCTTCAGTGGCGTGCACTAACTATTTTAGAGACAATTGCGAAGGCCTGGGAGACTATTCAGTGACTCACACTTTTATAGACAGAGAAACAGAAACTTGTAATGTCCTTTCTTTCTGGACTGCTTATATTTGTTGGCTGATGATATGTTAGATCACAAAGTGATTACTTTCACCAGCTGCAAGCATCGGACTGTAGATTGCAGATACGTTGCACCACACAGGAAAGCCACACCAGGAGAAGAAAACAGAAAGCATTATAACATATCAGGAATACTTATGGTTGCAAATCTACTAAAGATGAAAATAAAATACTTCATCACCTTACGACACAACGGATCACTTTTATTTAGCTCCAATTAGGTTAAGGGGTATGTGCAGTTTCTGATGCGACATATGATTCCATAGTAGGTGAGGCATTTAAGATACAGTTAGGAAAATGCGTGACGTACAACTCGTGTTTTACATTAGTCATTAGCCATCAGAAGCCTAAGGAGAATCACCATTTATGTATTCAATATATAATTATCTAACTATTTTTATTTATTTACTTATTCACTTCATCAAATATTTATATCTATTAATCATCTTTGTCGCAGGATATATCATAGATGATTTCCTTTAACAGCATGAGGCACACTAGACATGCAATTACATTAATATTGTACAACAGAATCAGCCTGAGTATCAATATTAAAACTGTGACTGCCATCGCCATTTGTTTAATCTAATTTAGGATTAAACAGCAAGTTCCTGATATGTTACATATCAAATATACGAATACGAGGAAAGGAATATATTCCATTCACGGAATCCTTATGGATTCCGGACGTTTAGATTTAGCTGGACATTATTTACGGTATATTACTACAGTACGTCCAGAAACAAAATACATAAAATTACCGATTTATAAGTAAACGTATGTATCATACACTTCAATCAACCATTTTACACATATCAAAACTCTATATGCCAAACTATTCTTTTCTAACACAAAGATCGAACTTCAAGGGTCAAAGAAAAAGAACAAAAACAGGCATTAATTTCACTATCAATTTTGCCAACATTTCAATGGTGCAGATAAATTTCATGTCATCTCTTAGTTTGGAGATTAGATTGATATAATGACTCAAATTCAACATTAATAAAATTAATAACATTTAAATTTGGTTAATATGAGGAAAATGGGAACACACAAAGTCACAAAATGCTGTAATGGATCAAACAGGTCCATTACAAATTGATGGAGAATCAGTCGTTAGAAATTGCGCAGTGGTGGAAAGGACCGAAAAGAAGAAGCCGAGGCTGCTTATAGCAGTGAGTGCAGTGTTGTTAGGAACCTTTTACTTCGTCAAGGAACGCTGGATATAATCATTTCTAGTTAGAAAGGACTAACGTTTTGTGAAATGATTTTCTTTATTTAAGACTTCCTTACAGTGAAGAATTTCATAGAAAGGATTTCTTTTTATGAAGCATTTCCGGTACAGAAACTTTAGTTTTCAATTAATAGTGAGCCAATTTTCATTCTCTTCTGCGAATCTACGATGCAGATGCAATGCAAATTGCGGTGTCGTTCATATTTCCGTTATATTATGTGTAATTTCTCAATCTCCTTTTATTTACTCACACAATAAATAACTTACAGTTTACAATAATATTGTTACATCTCACGCAAGTAATACAAAATTAATTACTGAATATATGTAAAGATCAATCAAAATGTAAGGCTTCTAAATAATACATATACATAGAGAAAAAAATAAAAATACTATGACATTATTAATGATTCACCAATTAAACTAGTGATTACCATTAATGTTACGCTGCTATTCAGCTGGTTTCTTCAATCTAAATTAAAATTTGTGAGAAAAATCTAAAACAAAAATATTGTCAATGAGAGCATACAATTACGTTAAATTTAACACTTAATCCAGTAAAATGGTATATGAGACGTTCAAAGTACAGAGGAATTAAATTAATGAAGTTCATAGGAAAATAGACTCGTATTTTCGCCTGCAATATAACAGTATCTATTATTGTGGTAAGTTACATTTCATTATCTATTTTCACTTACGAAAAAGCGGCAAAAAAAAAACTGTTAGCTTTTGAAAAATATTTAGTAGTCTACCCCCTTAAGTTTTACAATAAATCGTTGTCATTTACTAGTGTTGTGGCTCAATTACACAAACCTTTGCGAACAAAGAAATAATCATTTTTATACACGAATAAATGCTCCAGGAAGTAACAAGTGAATGTTCCAGCATATTTAAGATACCTATGTATTGCTTCTAAATTCTGATGATTTTGTAATGTACCATTACAGTTGAAAGTAATGGCAAATTTTTTTTACTCACCCTGTACCTAGTGATTTTTTTAAAAATTCGATTTCGGTTTAACTATACGATTTATTTATTCTCTTTACTTCACATTAAATGTAATGAATCGAAAGGTCTCATTAGTAATCATATTTTAACTGAATAATATATTTATTTATATTTTGATTAATTGTGAATCCCATTTTCGCATATACAAGTTGAATAGTTACAAGGTTTACCATTCTGACGTCATACCGAAATATAGTTCCGCCATTGGATATAAATTTTCTTAATTTCAGACCAATGTAGAATTTAGTCAGGTAGCTAAACCTTCCCTCACCCCTCTCACTAGTCCATAGCCACTTTCAGATCCGGTTATATCTGGATTTCACCAAATTTCTATTTGCTTTGTAATTTCCGCGGCTGGAAGACTCCGCCCTGATTGGTGGAATTCTCCAATCCCTGTCGTTTTCGGCGCAATGTTTTCATTCCCGACACGGACGATTCTGCAGGTACAGCCGTGGACAGCATCTACTCTATATTTGATGGTAAGGACTTAAATGTTTTAGTGAAAATCCAGTAAAAATCCCATTAAATGTCATCGTAAACGCCGTGTGATCATTTAGGAGCCAGAAACACATATTTTTTGTTCAGAGAACTGTAAAACCAAGGGAAAATATCAGATTCCGGTTTACAGGAAGCCATATAGCTGCCCAGATAGGATGGACAGAAAGGAGAGTGATTTTTGATCTTTTAAAACTCAGTTAGGGATTAGGGAAATACGACTTTTTTTGTACTTTTCGTTCGTGTGTATAGTAAATGTGATTTTTTTTTATTTTTCAGTAAGTGCATGTACATAGTAGGTTTCATAGTTGGAATGTTAACTATCAGAATGGCAGCTTAATCTCACTAAAAGGGCTCCTATTCCTTTTCCGAATTGAACCAGTTCTAGCGGGGGAATAGGTTAGTTATTGTCTGATTTAGGGCCTTTTTTCTTCTCAGGGGAAGGGTCCCTAAATAAATTTTGTTAAGGTGCCCCCAGGGCTTCAAATTCTAGTAAACATGTTTCAAGTAATTGGTCAGGTCAGTTGGACCTAGGGTTACCCTTCTCATTTTGCCCCCCCTAAAGTTCAATAGAGCCGACTTTATATACCGACAAGGAATAATATATCAGGTACTTGTCTTTAATATGCATGTAATTAAATGGTGCTTGTTTGGTTTAGTAGTTTAGTATATATATTGTTATGTGTAGATAGTAGTTTTATGTGTGTCGTTACTGTGCGAGAACAGTGTAGTTACGTATGTAAACTCATTACCATTTTTCCAACTAAAAGTAATTAAACCAGAGTAAATATTATAGATTTGATTAGCAAGTGTAAGGCTATATTTTAGTACACAGCGGATTATTCCTTACTACAGCGCCATCGCGTTCGTTTTCTGTAATCAGTCGTTGGTTGACATTAGGTCATCGCCCAAGTTAATGATCTAGATTGTTTTTTAATTTTGGCCCCTTATTTCTAAATTACATCTAGTAGACATGGTTTACGGTTCGAATGAGTATGCATTCATATGAAATAGCATGAGATCTTACTATTCTGAAAATTACAGCTTGCTATGTCAATTAGCAATCGAAATAGCCACTGAAATCGAGAACGCCTATTTTCTTAATAACCCACATGATGTTACTGTTTGTTTCAAAATGTAATATTAAATTCTCTTTTCCCGTGGCTGTAGAAAAAATTCATTGTTGCTTTAGTTTTATCAGCAAATCAGAAATAAAATCATCGTTGACAATTTAACTTTCAGTGTGTGAACGTATGATTTTTTTTAACAAAACTGCGAAGTAAATATAAGTTGGTGTTTCGTAATAAGAGTCTGTAGTTCGATGAATGTTGTCGTGGATCGGCCTAAGCGTGACATATCATGATAATTATAGATTTGTTAGTGTTTAATATAATGAGCGTATGTCCTGGGCATAAACACACATAACAGGGTGTCTGTGAAGTATTGCTTCGTGTATGGAAATGAGTAAATAAATTAATAGATGTAAAAATATACTGATTATATGAGTATAATATAAAATGAATAAGACGATAGGACACCTGTATACAAATGAATAGGCCCAGTGTACCTTATCTATCTATCTATCTATATATATATATATATATATATATATATATATATATATATATATATATATATATAAAATACGAATATGCTTGATGATACATCTCTTGCGCTTCGGCCCCTACACCAATACATTCATTCAACTGGGTTTGTTATCGGATAGCAAAGTGTAGTCTCGAATTATATTTTACTTCGTATTTAAGTACCTCATACTAACAGCCCCGGATTTTAAGCCTTTCATCAGATAAGGTAGCATCATGTGGGAATTACTTTAAAAAATTGACAGAAATGATAATTAAAAAAATAACTGCTATATCCTGTGATCATCGAAAAGTACAGGTTTGGTCATTTGTCCTTTAACATTCATTGACTCTCCGAGATTTTTTTTTTCGTTGCTTACCGTATTTACCGTGCAGTATTCATATAACTAACAACTTAGATCGGGCTATCCGATTAAATCAACCGCTACTAAATTAATATTTATGTCTGCTTGCGTACCCGGACGTCGACCCATGACCCTCTTAAGTATTTTCGTTTCTTTTCTTAGTTTAATTAGATGATGGAAATTAACGACGTCTCAGACTTTGGCATGTCTGCGCAGGGTAGCCACCGGTGATGTTTGGTCACTGAAATCACCGATTCAAAATTTAGTTTATTTTAATTTTTTTGGCAAATCACTAGTTAGGGATATCTTAGCTATTACTCTAGTTTCATTACTGTCCTTGAACCTTCTTAGTTCTTCTGAGGGGTCGAATATGTTTTTATTTATTTATTTAGAGATTTCAAAATTGGTGACGCAGTTACCTGGTTCCTTTCCCCTCTCCTTTTATCCTGCTGGTCTGGGCCGGATACGGGGCTCATATTTCAATCTTACAAGCAAACTCTTGTGGGATTGGGACCTGATGGACACAGACTTGCATGCTTGGGAGCAGGGCGCCCCCTAGGTTAAGTATTTGAGTAAGCCGAACCCCTTTTGGCATAAAAGAGAATATTTGGTTATAGTATGTTGTATACATAAATTCGACCACTTATCTTTCTTAGTTGTAGTGTTCTGTCTCCTCTCTTATTACCTATCCTTCTTCTACTTCTTCTCTAAAGGTTTTCTTTTTAATTTTAACCTTCCCCCCCGGTTTTGAAACTCATGAAAGCATACAATGTTCATATCACTTATTTCGATCGTATGAATTAACTGAGACATCGAGGGATACAGTTTGCGGAGGTATTTTCCGGTATTCCAGAACAATTCAGGACCATTTTTCACGATACTCAATCCACCATGGGAGGGACTGACGACAAGGTACACTACGATTTCAGATACCCAGGAACTTGATTGTTGTTCATCGATCGTACAAACTATATCCATTGACTACTGATTTCTGGTTTCTTTCTATTGATTGGTTATATGGTGTGTATGTATTAGTAGTTTGGGCCCACTAATTTTAAATAATCTTGATTTTTTTCCTTTCTTTCCTTCTCTGTATATACATTTATATATGTGTGCTTAGTTTGGAAACTTTCGTGCCTGCTATATTTGCTGTATTTTCACTTTTGTGTCGACTTATTAAGTAATATCAACCATTCCTTTATACGCGGATCTTAATAAAATTGAAATTTTATTGATTATCGGGTTTATATGTGTATTGCAATGTTGCAACCTTATTAAAAGGAAAATATTTTTGTTTGTCAGGGTTTTTTGTTTATTTTGAGCCAAGAAAGTGTGAATACTTATTGAATATGAAAAGATTACGTATAGAATTAAGTGTCGACGAAATACTAAGATTGATATTAGAATAAAATTTATTATATTGAGTTATATGAATATATATATGAGCGAATATGTATGTAAAGGGCTCGGTATTTACCCTGGTTGTTTTAGGTTGCCATAGATTTTGACACCTGATATTTGACCAACTATTTGTGTTTGTAAAATATTACCGCGTAATTTGTGATAAATGACACCTTATTGATTTCTTATTAATGTTCGTAACTATTAAAGCTTAATACTATGTTAAATGTTGCATGTAAATAAAACAAGTAGCAGGTCGTAAGAAAACAAAACCCTAATCCGTATCTAAAGTTATTCTGTAAAACAATAAGTGAAATCAGTAAACTACGAAACAGTGCGCCCCAAATCCTTCCCCTACGATCGGAAACCTAACTATTTGTCGTTCGTCAGTTCAGTGACTAAAATCTCGACTCCACGATCTATACTAGAAATAAAAATTCAGTGATCTTAATTTGAACTGATTTTGCTTAATAATTTAGTAATGTGAATATAGGACCTAGATAGGTCCAAAGACCTAACTCCATTGAGATATCATATAGTATTATGGAAATATGTTCCCGATGTCTGGGACTGGATTCGATATTTTTTTAATCTTAATAAATTTTGAATGTTTATACCATGTGCGTCAAGTGACGAAATGGAAAATATATATAATATGAAGAAACTATTTTTTCTTTCGTCTGTAGTTAAGACAAACGATTAAATACTCTCGTAGACACAAATCACAGTGCATAAAGAGAGTTGATAAAGGAGTTACTATCGACGTGAGAAAAGGACTCATAAAATTGTCGAAATTTCTCCTCTTGGGACAGAGACACAATAAAAATGCTACCAAAGTGTTTTTTTAATGATTAACCAATTTTTTCTTTCTTCTTTCGCATTGGTATGTACTCGTTTAGTACTGAATCTGAAATATGTTCAATGTTGACCTTTGATTTGTTTTTCTCTTCGTCTTTCGTTTTGTCGATTTTTCTTTAACGTAATTCAATTTTTTTAATGTATCTATAAAGAAAAATGTATTATTCGATATTGTTGAAAGAAACAGATTTCTGTGCATGCTTATGAAACATGTTTTTTTTTATTTCATGTATCAAATTTTTCTGTTATGTCAAACTAAGTTTTCTTTTCTTGAGATGTAATAAATGTCTATAGAAATGTAGTTAGGTTAGTTTAATTCCACTAAATGCAACCTTAAGTATACATTGTCCTATATGAATGTGTGTGTGAGTGAAATGTAGGTTTAGTATTAAGTGCACTAATTCTTTTGACATATATGTGTGACTTACTATAATTAATGGTAGTTGGCAATTAAAGTCGTTGAAAGTCAATACTAACTTAATTTAAGTTGGCTCTATAAAGGAAGCAAAAAGGGACGAAGTAGCCTGAACGAATGATCATCATGGGAGAACTGTGAAAGTCAAAAATCTTGGACAAATATATGTTACTCTGATTTTTTTTTCTGTGGTCGATTCTAGCATGCCATCACCTTCGTCATTTATCTTTCAAATATTGGATACTAATCGAGAACCTTCGGAAATATTGAATAAACTTTTAAATTAAACTTTCTTATCTATCACAGAGCTAGATTGGGGTAATTCGGTAGTTGGGGTTAAATGGATCTAGGTCTGAGAGGTCTGGGTTAACATGTGTCTACCTTTGATCACCTTAATACCAAATATTCACCATTAGCTATTGGAAATGATCCCAATTCGATAATTATTCACTCTCCTTTACCATATTTCTCAAAAATTTCCAGTAACAGTTTTCCTCTTTTCTCATCTTCTTACTTCCTCTTTTTTCTCTTCCTATCCCAACTTTCTTCTTCTATTTTAATAAAACTGAAAAGGGGGTCGTGACTGGGAATTCCATATATAATAAACACGGTCATGTATTTATTTTATTTTATTTTTCTTCGGAAGTCCGATATAAAAGTTTTTTTTCATTTTGGTTGAACCTTGTAGGTTCGAAAGTAAGAAATAAATTTTATATATATATATATATATATATATATATATATATATATATATATATATATATATATATATATATAATTAGACATAAGCTGATAGTTTGTTTCTCTTTCTTTTCTTTTTTCTTTTCCCTTTTCAATTTTAATTTATTATGCACTCCTTTCGTTAAATTTACTTTTGTTTATAAATAGAGCGATCCTAGTACCAAATGACATCTATTTGACGTAGCCCTAAAACTTATGAATTTGTATGTAATATGCGTATTTCCATACTCATTGAATGCTATTTCAGCAAATAATGTGATAAAACTGCAATATTATTTCTTTTATGTAACTATTTACAACGTTACTTGACAATGCAAAAATTCCCATTCTCTTGAGAGTGAGGAACCAAGCTATGATTTCTGTATTCTACTTATCATTGTTTCATTTAACAAACAAATTAATTAGAAATAATCGATTATCATCAGATTTATGATTGTCCCTAGGTATAATAATTAAGTCCCTTAGTACATGCCCCCGTACCAAGAGACGACATGACTTGCTCAGTTAAAATTGCTCTGGCTCTTGGTTTTACTGCAATACCTATGTAACGTTTACAGTATGAAATTAAAATATCAGGTTATTAGGAACTTACTTTTTGATTTGGCATAGCACAAATGTACTTACTTTTCAAAAGCAAAATATAAAAAGTGTTCCGGGGATGTAGACCCCTACTACTTCAGCTATTAGAAATTATTTATCGTTTACTCGGGTGCAGAATAACGTCGTGTCTGTGTCTTGCAATATTGTATCCCTCTCAAATTTCGACACCCTGCACAAAAATTTCTAGGTGCGTGTCTGGTTACAGATATACCTTAAGAATCTAGCCACAAACTTCAGTTCATAAATAATAATAATAATAAGGAAAAGCAACAAAGAATATTGAATAGTGATCTTTGAATGGGTGTTATATACATGTATGTAGAAGGCAACAATCGCTTGAACTTAGTAGTTCAAGAATTCGGTTTCTTTTCTTTTTCCTTTCTGTTGTTTTTTAGTGTACCTTAATAATTTCCTTTCAGAATCTTAACTATTCAAACAGTACTATGCTAAAAATATAATAATAACAATAAGACTGGTTTTCATACAAATACAAACAAGAAAAAACTACTACGTCAACAATGTTAATTACTTGAAACAATACACAAATAATTTACATTAATGAAGCTATGAAATAATAATAATAATAATAAAAACGTACTGTATATAGCGAAACTTGAGAGATCGCTATACTGCAAACTATCATATTGCTCCAGGGATTTTATTAGGCTCCTGCATCCAGGCGCCAGACCATATTTTTAAAAAATAGATATAAACGAGTATAGACACTTATGTCGAATGCAAGCAACAATAAAATTTGTTATGCGTAAATTGAGATAAATTAATAACATTATTTTCGTCCAGTAGAAAAATTCTGGGGAGGACCAGCTTTGCTTCTTGGTGGGGCCAGCCCTCCTTGGCTCCCTGTAGTTCCGCCTATGCAGATGGCATTCTTAAAGGAAAAATAGATGCAAAATAACCCAAAGTGGACTTCATTCTTTTGTTTGATGTACTTTCTAGTACAATTTCCGTGCTAAATTTGATTTTGTTTTTTGTTTAATGACACTAATTAGTGTTATGTGGGGTCAAGGTTACCCGAATTACTGAAAACTCGGATTATACAGAAAGGGAGGCAAACAAGAATTTTAGGAATAATTTTAAAAAATTGCATTAAAAATGCGATCTTGGTCAAAAATTTTAGGTATGATCAAAAAAATGGATGAAAAGATTGCAATCTTAACTAATAATTAATTAGTTTTTGGATCAGGGGTCACAAAATTTTTGAATGGCTCCGAAATCGAGTTTTCTTATTTTTTACGGAATAAGCACATCATACTGAATTATGTGATAGTTTAGGTTTGGCTACACTATATGCAGTTCTCCAGATATAAGGTCTACAAGAAAATTTTTACCTGAAATATATTGGGTCTTTTGATCGAAATAGAATTTAATTCTGCGTCTATATAAGTACAGTATAGTATAAACAAATATAAACAAGCTATTGTCAATGGCGCCACTTGAGGGAAGTCAAATGGGTAAAAACATTAAATTTTATTGCTCCAGGATTAGGTAAGAAAGCTTACTTAACTTATTAATTCTGGTATTCACTTTTCTGAAGCTCTATATAGGTTTCTTCCTTTACATTGTAGCAATATAATTTGAATTTTTACTGATCTAATTTCTCTCAAGGGCCGCTACTGTCTAAAATTCATTAATTTTTTAAGCAGTCATACAGTTCTATACGAGGATGGCAATACATGATATGTACGAACAGTTGTACAGGCAAGCACAGTACAACCTTATGAATTAAATTTAAAATACTTTCAGTTCGCTACTAAAAACGAAGCTAAATTGATACTTTTTAAATTAACCCATTATTACTTTTTCTCACTATCTAGATCTCAATTTGATCAACTAGGGAGAAATGAGATAATATCCAAAAAGTGAGATGTTCCTCGTGTAGAGTTTATACATAGCACACTGTAATAATACTACTGACTTTTTAAAACTATATTCTTTTATACAGGGTTTGTCCGGGAAGTAATAGGACTGATTTTATTCCGCCATAACTGTACTTCGGGGCGTGCTCGCACCGACTGGATCCGGTAGAGGGCGTTCCTAGCTAACGAACGAGTGGCTGGTCAGTTGTCTCCGAGCACACGGAGAGTCAGGACAGGCTTTTTCGCGTGACGTGTTTCTGTGAGTGGTGCAAGCCGAAAATGCAGCGTTCGTTAGAGCAGAGGTACGCGATTAAATTCTGTGTTAAACTCGGTAAATCTGCGACAGAGGCGTAAGATATGATCAAGCAGGCTTACCCAGATGCTTTAGCAAGAAGTGTTGTGTTTCGGTGGCACAAGGCCTTTTCGGAGGGCAGGGAAGAGGTCGCCGATGAAGACCGTGCTGGAAGACCTTCGACTTCGACAAACACCGACAATGTGACTCGTGTACGCGAAGTTTTAAACTCAGACCGTCGACTAAGTATTCGTTTAATTGCCCAGATGTTAAATTTACCAAAAACTGTGGTTCATGAAATTGTGACGGAGCATTTGAACATGCGCAAGGTGTGTGCGAAGATTGTCCCAAAAGTGCTCACTGACGACCAGAGATTGCGGCGAGTGGAATTGTGCCAAGAAAATTTGAACATGTGTGAAAGTGACCCCCAATTTTTGAATAACGTAATCACAGGTGACGAATCGTGGATCTTTGAGTATGATCCCGAGACACAGAGGGAATCTTCCGAGTGGCACACGCCGGCGTCTCCTCGCCCAAAAAGGGAAGAATGAGCAAATCCAAAGTGAAAACGATGCTCATTGTCTTTTTTGACATCAAAGGCGTCGTCCACCATGAATTTGTTCAACCTGGACAAACCGTCAACGCCAAGTTTTACGTGGAAGTGCTCAAGAGACTCAAACGAAGGGTCAATCGGGTCCGACCAGACATCGGAGCCGACTGGAAGCTGCACCACGACAACGCCCCGGCTCACACCGCCTTTTTGTGAACAGCTACCTGACCAAGGCCGGCATCCCAACGCTTCCGCAGCCGCCCTACAGCCCAGATGTGGCCTCCGGACTTCTTTTTGTTTCCTCGCCTGAAACGCCCGATGAAAAGCAAGCATTTTTAGACGACAGAGGGGATCCACCGCGGCTCTCAAGGCTATTCCGAGGAATGACTTCCGTGACGCCTTCAATGCTTGGAAATCGCGCTGGCAGCGCTGCATCGACGCAGAAGGAGCCTATTTTGAAAGTTTTTAAAGAATTGTAACGATTGGCTCAATAATTGTTTTTAAATCGACTCAGTCCTATTACTTTCGGACAAACCCTGTATAGAAGAAACATGTACTACATCCAGTGGTGAAGCGTAATCCCACAAGTAGGATAGGCCCTATAAACTAATCACACAAATAACATTTGATGTATCATAAAATGTTTAAAATTAGTCTGAATTCTATTTTCCTTTGAGATAAACGAAAAACTACCAAATCTATATTTAATGGGACAATCCCTTATTTCGACCACTCAGAAGGGACCATTCCGATTTAGTAAATTCAAATGCTGAAAATGATTGCTATCACAGGATTCAACTCCAAAAGAAACAGAGAAAAAGAGGGTGTTTAGTGGCAGATAGTGTACAGAGTGGGAGATAAATGAGGGCAAAGTGCGAAGATAGAACGTAGAAAATATCTAGAAATGCCATGTTAATTTTGAAACGAGTAGAAGGATTGAGGTCTAATGTTGGATATGAGGCCACTGAATAGGCCTAATGTGAATCATGGGGGACATCTGAAAAGCTGCCATGTTGGTCTTACGGTAAAAAGAATATACGGAAAAAGGGTCATGTGAGATATGGATCTTGGTGCTGAATCCACCCCTAGCAATTATTTTCAGAAACTGAGTTCACCAAATGGAAATGGTCAGAATCACCACCAAACATCAGATAAATAGCACAGTGCATTTTATTGTTGTAACCAGTGAGGCATTCATATTTTGTATACCAGTGTGTACAAAATTTTCTTACCTTGGTACCATCTTTCTCTGCAATGTTTAGTTTTGGTATTGGTCTACACTCTTTAATAACGTACTTATTTTCAGATGAACATTGACAAAATGAATTTCGCAAAAGAAAACCCACTAAATCTACACTTTCTGTCCATTCGGGCATTCTGATGACACGCACGCACGAATATTCCTGAATTGTTTACGAAAATATAAATACATACGTCACACGCACACCTACATCCCGCACATTCTTAAACAAAGCGCTACAGAGTTGCAAATTCGTGGGAGTCATGAGTTGAGTTGATTTTGAGTTTAACGTCAAGTTCAGCAGAGAGGCTATATGAGACGTCGACCTACTGATTAATGTGGAATACGAACCACATGAGCTCCTGCCGGGAATCGAACCCGGGGACTCCCACGCCAAAGGCGCAAACGCTAACCGCTTAGCCACGAAGGAGCTCCGTGGGAGTTCTGCTCCCCTAAAACTATAGTATTTCCATTTTAAAGATTATCGTCTTGGTATACTAGTAATGGTTTTCTCTTGGTTATTAAATGTTTGCTTAAATGACAAGAGTTGTACGACACATTATTATTATTATTATTATTATTATTATTATTATTATTATTATTATTATTATTATTATTATTATTATTATTATTATTATTAAATATTTACATGAGGGAAACACACAATATGTATTAATGTAATATTCCCATTTAGCTCCACTACAAATAGTTTGAAGTGCAGTTCATATTTTCTTAGGTGTGGGATTTGCAGGTGGAATGAGCGGAATATCTTTCTCACTTGCTGTTTTCATTTCCTACGTATTTGAAAATGAAGGGAGAGAAAAAGAAAGTACATTCTTAAAGTTAGCTGTCAAATTTCTTGGATAAGCGTTTGTTACTTGCATCACTCACTTTAAAGTAAGTACAATACTGGCTTTAATTAATGCATCACATGATAATGACTTCACTAGAAATGTTAATGTTCAGAAGGAACTTCATTTGAATCCATGCAACACATTTAATATTGTATTCAATGGAGTGGCATACTCAAGGGGGTTGCTTCCGGGTTTAAGCAGTCACCGAAATTTTATCGCAACTTTTTATTGTTTTCTATATATATATATTGCAGAATTTTCACATTTCCAGGAATAAAGATAACAAAGCCCCTCCCGAAACAAGCAAAGTCTCCTGAAACAAAATCATAAATACGCCACTGACTCTATGAAATGGAAAACTCAACTAAAATTACACACAAATATTATTATTTTATCATCTACGGTAGAGTTTGGTAAATTTATACATATGTTTAATGTATCAGGTTTATATTCTACACAGCTGTTATGGACCAGGCCCCATGCAGGGAAAAAAATGCTACTCTGAATAACTCCTGAAAGTATATAAACTTACCTAAGTTACACAAGTTATCACTAACAGAAATCAAATAAACTTCTTACTCTGTGTTAAGGAAATCATTTTAAACATACTATCATATATTACCCGCTTCGCTGAGTTGAAATAAATAATTTAAATGCACATTGATATTGCTCATTTCGGATTATTTTAATGTATGTCATCCCTCCTCATGCCCCAAGTGTTAGGGCTGAAAATGGACTTAAACAGCATCAGAAGGGTCACTGTTCATTTCGGCGACCGCAAGAACTATAGATTCAACAGTAGTATCTGTCATTTTTGATCATTTATATATATATATTTCCCCCACCCCCACGATGCGGGCAATGGCATCGGAAGTGTCAACGTTCATCTCAGCGACCTCAAAAAATGTGGATTCAACACTAATATAGGTTATTTTCGATATTTTTAAATATCTCTTCCTCTC
Source organism: Thermobia domestica (assembly GCF_964235325.1). Taxonomy (NCBI): domain Eukaryota; kingdom Metazoa; phylum Arthropoda; class Insecta; order Zygentoma; family Lepismatidae; genus Thermobia; species Thermobia domestica. The sequence goes on from NC_137465.1 coordinate 50,972,097, forward strand.
CCTCCCCGAAGTTGTGGGTTTGAATTTGGATTTAAACGGGATCGAAAGTACTACTGTTCATCTAAGGGATCCAGAAAACTATAAATTCGACACTGATAGTGGCAATTTTCGATCATTTATATATATATATATATATATATATATATATATATCTTCCCCTCCCCCAAGTGACGGGGCTGATGTTAGATTTAAACAGGATCGGAAATGTCACTGTTCATCTGAATGATCCCCAAGACTATGATTAGACACTAATATTGGTAATTTTCGATCATTATTATATATAGCTCCCCACCCCTCCTCCTTGCTGCGACACACGACATCAGAATTGACACTGCCAATCTCAGCTACTACTAAAACTATGGATTCGACAATAATATTAGTCATTTTCGATCATTCTTAAATGTTTATCCCCCACCCCTACGTTGTACCCTCCCCTCCCCAACTATTAGGGCTGAACTTGCATTCAAAACAGCATCAGAAGTGTCACTGTTTCTCTCATCGACCCCGAAAACTATGGATTAAACACTAATATCGGTCGTTTATGATGATTTTGAAATTTCTCTTCCCCTCCCCCACCCCTTCGTTGTATCGTCAAACTGAATAGCCTAAAGCAATCTCTGCCCCTAAACTCACGCATGTTGAAAATTTGACTGAGATCGGTCGGGTTGTTCAAGAGTGATGAAGTCACAAAGGCAGTCATTTTTATTTTATTTTTTTACATATATCTCCCCCTCCCACTCCTCTACGTTGGCTCGTCAAAGTGAAACGATAAAAAAACTCCCAAGTCCTGAACCTCATATACATTAAAAATTTGATCGAGATTGGTTGGGTGGTTCAAAAGTTATTAGGTTTAATTAGTTTTTATTTATACATCCCCTCTCCTAGGATCTACCGTTAAAGTGAAATTGCAAATAGGTTTTCAGATCCAAACCTCATGTATCTTGAAAATTTGATTGAGATCGGTCGGATAGTTTAAGAGGTATTAAGTTACAAAAATAGTCACTTTCAGTCTTATAGAAATTGTTTTTTATATATCTCCTCCCTCCCCTTCCCCTAGGTTGCACCGTAAAAATGAAATGACGAAAACATCCCAGACCCGAACTCTATCTATGTTGAAAGTTTGATCAAGACCCATCTGGTAGTTCAAGAGTTATTAAGTTTAATTTATTTTTATAGATTTCTCCCCTCCCCTTCCCATCCCTAAGTTCTACCGTTAAAGTGATATGATAAAAACCACCTCAGGTCCTATGTTGATTTTTTTAAAAGATCGGTCGGGTGGTTTAAGCGTGATGAAGTTACAAAGACAGTCACTTTTATTTTTACTTTCTTGACATATATTTCTCCCTTCCCCTTCATTGCAGTGTAAAAGTGAAATGAAGAGAACATCCCAGGCCCGACCGTTATCTATGTTGAAAGTTTGATCGAGATCGTTTGGGTGGTTCAAGAGTTATTAAGTTTTATTCATTTATACATATTTCCCCTCCTCTCCTCCCCCTTCCCTAAGCTCTACTGTGAAAATGAAATTATAAAATACTTTCCAGGTTTGAACTTCATATATGTTGAAAATTTGATTGAGATCGATCGGGTGGTTCAAGAGTTATTAATTCACAAACAAAGTCACTTTTATTTTTATATTTATTGATTTTTGTATATTTACCTCTCCACTCTCTCCTGACGTTGCTCCGTCAAAGTCAAATGACAAACACGATCCCAGTCCCAAACCTCATCTACATTGAAAATTTTATCAAGATCGGTCGGGTGGTTCATGAGTTTTTAAGTTTTATTAATATTTTATGTCTCCCTCCCCCCCCCCTAAGTTCTACCGTGAAAGTAAATAGCTAAAAACACTCCCAGTCAAGAAGCGCATCTACGTTGAAAATTTGATCGAGATCTGTCGGGCGGTTCAAGAGATTAAGAGTCACAAACATAGTCACTTTCAAATTTATAATATAGATTAGCATTGAAAGATATCTTGAACCCAAAAAGTACACTCCCAAAGGCGAGGCTTCGCACCTTCCCACGAATACGTGCAATCAACAGCGATAGTAGCTTAACTCCCTGAGCAGCATAGACCGTAAGTCTGTCTAGCGAGCTGGTGAGGCTCAGACGGAAGAGTCTCCGAGTGTTTCCAACTTGTTATTCTGTTACCGAAAAATTGAAATGTTTAATTAGTGACTTTGTTCTGTAAGATACTAAGGATAAATAAATACACGGTAGAAAACAGGGTAGGTCCAGTCTCAGAGCCTCATATTACGATTCACCACTGACTGGATTTTCAGTTTTACTGAGAATAGAACTGCTTTGTTTTGTTCTTTTATTAATGGTAATCTCCTACAGCATTTTAACCATACCACATTTTGCAGCGATCTTTTTTTAATTATTATTATTATTTTTAATAAGATGTTCAAACTTGAGAGACCGGTACTCGGGTTCAACAGTATAAAGCTCAATAAATTGAGCGCAAACCGATGTGACCAGCAGGAGTCCTATAAGACGATAGAGAGCCAGAACCCGAATCTGAGCTAGCGCAAGCCCCAATGAGGCTAGTAAATGCGAGCACAAGAAAGTGCGAGCCTAATTGAGGAAAATGAGCTCAAGACCTTATCAAACGTGCGAGCTCAGCTCTCGGGCTCAATCAGTCTCAAGCTCAACAAATTTAGCAAAAACCTATGTGACCAGCAGGAATTCCATAAACGGATAGCGAGCCAGAATTCGGATCGGAGAGAGCGCAAGCCCCAATAAGGCTAGTAACAGCGAACACAAGCGCGTGAGAGCCCCACTGAGGATAATGAACTCTAGTCCTTAGTAAGCTCAAGTATCACTGAAGATAGCAAGTCTAAGCTCGAGCGAGTTTGAAATAACGTGGACTTGGCTAGTTGATCCTAGTGAGCGCGGACACCATTGAGGATAGTTAGCCTGAGCTCATGCGAGACCGACTAAGCCTCAATTAGTAATCTACAGATTTAGGGCCAGACTCTTTCTCGAGTATCATTCAAGCAGGCAAAATCCCGCCTCCTCTCTCCTGAAAGAATAAATCTCAAAAGCCAGGATGTTAAGTATCAGGGGCGGACTGGCAACCATAGGGCCCACCCTGCTAAACTGAAATGAGGGCCCACTGTATAAAAATGTAAAAAATGTACTTGGCATTCTTCATATGTATTACATATAAAAGTCCATCTTCGAACCCATAAATAGTATCCCATATGTTCATGCAAAAGCAAAACATTAAATACAAAAATCTAAAGTAGGAACATTTTAATAGTAACTCATACAGTGTGTAATTGGCATTATCATTTTTTATTGTAAACACACACAATACCGGAATTGGTGCTTTCAGTTATTTATATAGTGCTATTGTTTTTTTATGTAATGAATTTAAACCATTTATTTAAACAAATGAGTGTCATGTTTTAGAAAACCCAAAATATATACATGTGCAATAAGTAAAAACTAATCTCAAGTCAACTTTGAAACACTAAATAATTAAAGCACTGACAGAAATAATGTGAGTTTCTTTCCTCATAAATCAGTTCTAATATCAAGTTGGTTGAAATTTTCTACTGAATTGCATACTGTAACCTAATATTATATAATATTAATATGAATTCCAGAAATGTATCCTAATATTAATATCTTCATTATGCCCCAGTTACACTCACAATTTCAAATATCTACCTAATTCTTTGGAGCTAGATACAAGATCGTCAATCACTTTGTCGTAATCAAACGTATATGATCTTTCTATGTATAAAAAATAGTCTTCCAACACATCTTGTCCAAGCAATGAACGCAACCGATTTTTGATCACTTTCATAATCGAGAAAATTAATGTTTAGGAATGCGATGATTCATCGTTGCACAGCCCCATTTACATATGACGGAAAAAGTTTTTCAGTGGAATAAGGGCATGTAGCCTCTTCAGGGCCGGCGGAGAATGAACAACAGATTTTTTAAAATTATAAAATAGTTAAATTTGACATGATTTTACCCATGTCTGCTGGAAATCCCAAAATAAAGACTGGTGTTTCAGAAAATGCCATCAGATTTTTTAAATTAATTTTTGGCAATTTTTATTGCGTTTTCATGTAAAATAACATATCTGAAACTTTTTTTAAGTAACCAAACCTGCAACCACCCTACTTAACGAAGATCCGTATTTTGACTTAGCTGATCTGGGGCTCCCCTCCCCTTTGATACGTAAAAAATACCACTTACTTCAGTCGAGAGTCTGCTCGCGAATGTGCCGCAATCTCTCTCTCTGTACCTGTCTTTTTGGCGGGAAGAAAATGTTGTAACCCACATACACAAACTCATCTAAATATTGCTGTATAATCTCGAGGAAGTACACCCCGCTCTTAGCAGACAACTCCTCCCCTCCCAAGCGTGTCAGGTGAGACAACAGACATGGCGTCAGTGTTTGAAACTTGAAAAAGCTGTAACTTTGTGGCCTCAATGCAACACAAAGAATTCGATTGGAGGTAAATTTGCGATAGATTTCGAAACGCAAGATTTTCCTTGACATAAGTAAGTCATAATATCATATCTTTATGTCGCAGAAAGATTAAATATCGTCTATCGTCTAGTGCAGTCCGCCCATTCCTCGGCTGGCCCAACTTCTCTTTTTATATGAATACCTACTTTGCACATCACAAATAATTTTTACATTTTACTACACTTTTATTTTAAATTAACTTTAAATAACTAAAGGGAAGTTAACATTTACACGATATACACACGGATTTGACTGACAGCATAAGTGTGCAGCAGCTAGTGCTCTCAAACGGGTCAGGTCAGGCTTCATCGGGTCAGGGCTCGAGTCGAATCTCCTTGGATTACAGGTCGGGTCAGGGCTGCTCTAAAAACGGGTCGGTTCTGGTCAACTTTCTTATGCGCCGTTTCGGCTAAATCCTTCTCGGGTCGAGAGGGTCGGGTTGAGTTGAACGTCGACCCGACCCGACTCATGACCCGAATAGAAAGTTGACCCGAGCCGACCCGTGGCTAGAAAGTTGACCCGAGCCGACCTGTGGCTACAGTAGCCTGACCCTAGCGTAGGTGACCTGACTCGACCCGTGTCTCAAGCAGGCTTGACTCGACCCATGAAAGCCTGATCTGACCCGTTTGAAAGCACTACGCGGCAGCAAACAGTTCAGTTAATTTCGTGTTCGCCTGTTAAAGTTGTGTAATTTCAAGTAAAAATAGCCATAAAAGATAAGCTACAATTGACTGAAATCATCCAAAGACGTGGTGTATACATTATAATTTATAAACATCTTAGACAGAAAAACAAAAAACCAAAAAATACCTGGCAACTGTCTTGCAGTACTCGAATGAGTCACATCACGCTCATTTGTTTCTTGGGGCTTCACAGATTCAAATAGCCTACGTTGTTTTGGGTCAGATGCAGCTTTTTGTAAATCACATCTTCGTTTGTGTTCTCGCTTTTTAGCACCACTTTTATATTTTTTCTTTACAGTAGAATCACTCCTATCATCCATACTGACACAACCACATCTGTCTTCCACGACAAATGACACGTAACTGGTATTCGAATAATTGAATTGCTGCTATCGGATTTGCTCTTCGATGTAATATACAAATAAAACACGAGCCGAGGCAGCAACTTCATAGTAATTGTTTGAGGTATGTATAAAACAATCGTTGATAGTGACGACTAATTTCTTTTCGCTTTACCGCACTGAAAAAAAAAGAAAAAAAAAACGAAGCCTGATCCGATTTCTTTCTTCGAAGCTTGGTCTGAGGACAATGCAGTTCAAAAGCGTTCCGGCTCCACCTCCACTTTCCACAATAACAATATCTATGACACTATTGTTTCTTTAAAACATCGCCACTCGCCGGCTTGTAAAAGGACTGGAGTAGGCAATGGTATCCAAATCCAATAACAGCCTGAAATCTACTGTGTTTCTTATATTAAAAAAGTAGTAGTTAACGTGCTCGTTTTTAACAGCTGCTGTATCACAAACCCCGCAATGTTTTAGGGGCTGATTGTCTCATAGACAGAACTTTTTCAAGTCGATAAACGTGGAGAAGAATAAGGTCTGTTCATGAAAGTTTAACTTTACGTCTTTTTTATGCAAAACACAAGTTTGCGGGAGTTACCCTGCATTTTTTTATGCTGGTAGGTTTAATTGAGCACATCTTTTTAAAATTGGTGGAGGGGGCCCACCTGTTTGAGGGGCCCACCCTGCATTTGCAGGGTAGCAGGGTGGGCCAGTCCGCCCCTGTTAAGTATTCTACCCCATCATAAAGAACGAAGGGGAGGGAAAGAGCACTCACCCTCAAAAAGGCCTAAATACTACTATTACAGTCTTATTGTGTCTGCTTTTTTTATATATAAGAGCATAATAATGTATTATGTTAGAGAAAGATAAAGCAAACACACATGCAGAGGAAAGATGGTAATCCTTTTTATAGAATTAATATCGAGCCTCAATCTCAATATATTAGTTTGCAATCCCAGTGCAACTAGCTCTTTTATCTTTATTTCTTGATTTTCCCTCTACATCTGTTACAAAAAGTAAAAGAAACTTGTTTCCGCTTTCAAAGATAAGGAACTCTTTGTAACAAAGACAAAACTAGTTTTCATATTAAAATTGTGATAACTAACTAAATAGAACAAGTGCGCTACTGTTCCAGAATTGGGTTCTTGCGTTTGACAACAATGAAGCATTTCATGCTGCGATTTGTTTGACAATTTGCTTTAGCACTGTCCATGTGACCTGAAACTAATGCGACCTAAACATAATTTATGAATGCAGTATTCAAATAGAAGGTCTGCTTAGTAAATTTAACTAATATCATGATGAAATCTGTTTCCAACCAGAAATATTTAGTTTAAATAATATAATTATGACAGATTTTGTCACAACTTAAAACTTGCCGCTCCGTGCAACGTGTTTACACATATGGTAGAGTCGCAGCCCTGTACAGATGCTCTGTACCTTTGTATATTTTCTTCCAGATTAAACACTCATTCTTTCGATCATAATTGAAGTAAACTAAGTATAATATACAACAGAAATGGAAAGAAAAGAAGTAAAGAATGGACACAAACTAGAACACATAAGAGTTTACCTCGTTTGGCTCAATGTTGAATTTAAAAAAAAAAAACATGTATTAGAATAAAGTAAAAAAAAAAAACAATTCATAAGTTTTACCTTTCTGGTTATTGGTAGAAATGAATTTTCTCGGGTAAGAATCACGGATCGCGAATGATGACTAGATCCTGTTCTGTGACGACCTTGTATTGAATTTATTTGTTTTTCACTCCTATAATGTCAACACGTATCTTTACAGAAATTTCCTAGACGTCATCATTTTCGAATGTGGCCCACGATAAAAGAAAAAAAATGTATACAAAACTAAGCAGAACCCATTTGAAGATAAATTTGGATTCCGAAAGGCAAAAAAGGAAAGTGAGATGCAGTGCTAACCAGGGCCGTATTGCAATCCAGGGGCTCACCTTGAAAGTACTTCCTAGGAGGCCCACTCACATGTACGTACTGCCCCGTCCCCCGACAATAAAAGGAGTCTGGGAGTGTCACCCGGATGAAGTATACTGAAAAGTCTTAAAATGCAGATTTAAGATCTTTTTTAAGGCAGTAATTTCTTCCCTAACACTGACTAATCTGACGTAATGCCAAATCCTCCATTCTTCTCTTGCAACTGTACAATCATCTGCACAAGCTCGATTACTTCATATCTCCCCCTAAAATAGAAATGCCATACTTGTGCCATAAACCTTTTATAGGCGCCCCTGGTGCATATACAAATACATATATGAAGCATCAGAAGTAATTTATACTTTATACAAATGCAACACTTCTCCACTGTCCTGTATTAACAGCGGAATCGTAGCTAGGGGGGAAGGACGAGCGAAGCCGCGACCCCGGGCACTGATAGCAAGAAGGTGCCGAAGGAGCAAGAAGAAAGAAAAAGTGTTGGAAATGAATAAACGATGCGTCGCTACAAAAAGTATTGCCGCCCTATTAAATCAATATTGTTGTGGGATTGCAAACGAAAATATTTGTTCAAAAAAAATCTCCCTCTCTTCGCTTGCAACCCAAGCATTTCAATGTCAGAATAAAGGGCCCCTATCCTGGGGGGCGTCCCCCCAAAGCTCATACGGCCCCCTACTGTATTTATGAATATACAATATTTGGCATAATTTCAATGCAATTTCTCTTAAAATCCTCATCTATATACCTTCTGCATCTGAATGGGTTCCCCCAAATTTACGGAGAAATCGGTGCCTTTGATCACAAGAAGCTTCACTTAAAGAAAGTTACTATGTATGATTTGTTAATAATGATATGATATAGGAGGCCGCAAGAATGTTTGCGCGAGAATATTAAAAATGAAGGTAAACAGGGGGAATAATAACATTTTCGAACTTGAACTAGCTATAGAATAGCAGCTTAAGGGTTAGAACTTAAGCTAACGAATTTCGTCTTTTTCAAAGGCTGATCACTATCAGTGATCTCATTTTTTATTCAATTGACATGAAATGCTTCCAATTTGAAGGAATTCATTGGGATAATTTCCAATCTACTACTTGTACCACCAGGATATCTTTTTTTTTTTTTTTTTTTGTGCATACGTATCAAGTTGTGTCATATTTTCTTTTATCTATCTACGTACATGCAATCATATACACACATTATAAACACACACACACACACACACACATAGATTAACATATGTGTATGCGTTAGTGTGTTTTCAATATGTTAATTAACAATAAGTAGCCTTAAATTCAGAACTTTCATTCATTAAGAAATTAAGTAATTACTATAATTTCAAACATATGTAGTAGCCAAACTACATTCAGATTTTGAAGAGAAACATGAACATATTCTTCATCTCCATCGATCAATATTAGAAGCTCGCAAAGAAGGCTCCTTCTGAATTTCCGTTACGTTTCTCTCTCTCTCTCTCCCTCTTTCTCTTTCTTTCTTTCTTTCTCTCTCTCTCTCTCTCTCTCTCTCTCTCTCTCTCTCTCTATATATATATATATATATATATATATATATATATATATATATATATATATATATATACACCACAAAACAATCAACATTAAAATACTATTTAATACTATTTGTGTGGTCATATACAGAATAAAATTTGAAAAGTTTACAATTATTACTGGAAATTAATGCTGTCACCATTTGGAACATTTTAAAGCACATAGTTCCTAATGCATTAAAATTTCATTTAGTATCGATAGTATGAAACGTTGTAAATTTCTATAACTGTTCTCCAATTGGATTTGTATGCAACAAAAGGTAGTTTGTCGAGTTTAACAAAACTAATATGATCCTCTTGAAAAAAGCTCTTATTTCTAAAAGAATACTAATGATCGCTTTTGGCTGTTGCAATGGTCTGTCCAAGCAGCTTGATGAAAATTTATTGTAGTATAACGACAAAAGCTCCTTCTCTTACATGTACACATAAAAAAAGAGCTTGGTGAGGTGAGTGTAGGGAAGGGGAGTGCCGAATTCTACTTCGTCCCGGGAGCCGAAATCTCTAGCTACGGCTCTGACCAATAACGACCGAGGGGACCCGAAAAACTTTTTAAATTATTGAAGACATTTTCATCTAGAAGTCTAAAAAACGTGACATGAGTCACTCCTATATAATTCATGGACCCTTTTGAACATGTTGAGAGAGAGCCCATCATAAAAGTTTTGATGGGGGCCCCCTTGTATTTTCGCTCCAATAGTCTTAATCAGGCCTTCTATATTTTCTATACGGAAAACAAGGTGTTGTAAAATGTAAATTATTATTTAATTTCAAGATATGGCATTATTTGAGATTTCAATTTAGCTTAATACTTCAATATTAGCAAAAGCATAAAGAAGAGCGGGAAATCGAGAACCTTTCAAGGATTGAATTACGAAAAATGTGAAAGGCTGTTCTCGCAACATCATGGACTGGCAACGCTGATCTGGGATTAGCTGACTGTATTGCCCATTCTCGACGTGTTATCGTCCTTCGTTCTCTTACTCCCGTATGCGAGAAGTGTGTGACGTGTGCTTTTTTGTTCATATACCCAAGGGTGTAGCCACGGGGGGGGGGGGCATCGGGGCCAGCCCCCCAAATGATTTCCTGGTCCCCCCTAATGACCGGATGTTAAAACATCATCGTGAGATTACCTCGTGACAAGGTACTATAAATACTACCATAAAACAATGGTACTCAACTAAATTGTAAGTACATTATATTATTTATATGCTGTAATTAGTGTTTTAAGAAAACTCTTCTTATCAGATGGAGAATATGGTGAAAAACAACGTTTTATTCAGTTTTTCAGTTTGGATTTCATCCGCTTTTCTAAAATGCTATTTCGTGTAAAACAGGGAGTGAGATAAAGCTGTTAATAAAATAATTATGTCTTTTTAGTCACGAATAATAAACAAACATTTTTGTCAGAAAATCTTAAATACATTAAGTGCAATTTCAAAGAAAATCAGTCTTATGTATAAAGGTAACCAAGAAAGTTATGTTGCTTTTTGTGGAGGTCTGCGTTAAATTGGCCCTCACACTGTGAGTTGAATGTGAATGCAGATAAGGCGAAAGTCAGTTATTGGTGTTTATATATCCAACATACTACCTGGTTGTAGCATTTCAGTTACACCGTGAACTTGCATAAGGACAGAGTAAACATGGAACCACCACAGAGCGTCATAGGGCATGTATGCTGTACGAGTTTAAACTGGGGTCAAACGGGGGATCGTCGCTGCGGCGTCGCCAATGTTTGGCAAGATGTCGCTAATTGCCCACCGGTGGCCCACCGACTCTTACGGCATGAGGACAATTCAGTGTGAGTGGCGAAACCATTCGGCAGCACCTTCATCAACTGAGGAAACACTAGAATTTGGGTCGATGGGTCCCACCTAACTTGACTCTGGGAGAAAATGCAACGAAAGTAGACACCCGTGTTTCTTCGCTGTCTCGTCTGAGGAAGGAGCCATTTCTGGACAGGGTGTTGGCATGTGATGAGAAGTGGGTACTGTACGAAGTTTCTCGGCGCCGTCATAATTGGTTAGCATCCCATGAATGGTTCCAAGATAGCCGAAACCAGCACTGCACCATAAGAAAGTCCTCCTGTGTGTTGATGAACTGCTCGCGGCATCGTGCATCGGGAACTGCTACCAGCTGGTCATAGCATCAATGCAACTGTGCACTGTCAGCAGTTGAACTGTGTTTAAAAAATCAAAACTCTGGAGCCAGCACTTCTGAATCCCAAAGGGGTCCTTATGTTACAGGACAACGCTAAGCTCCACGTGGCTAGGATGACCCGGGACACCATTTTACGTCTTGGATAGGAAACACTATTCCATCCGCCATACTCACTGGACATTGCACCGTCTGATTATCATCTGTTCCCTTACTTGGACAATCACCTTAAAGGATGCCAGCTGAAATCCCTAGTAGAGTTGCAAAATGCACTTGATACTTTCTTCGCTTCACGGCCCACCAACCTCTACCGCGATGGAATCTATGGCCTTCCAGAACGTTTGCAGAAGGCTGTCGATCTATTCTTGATCTTCCAGGTACGTGTTAGGTGACATATGAATGTTCGGAGGTAGTGGGTGAGAAAGCGGTAGAACTTCGTGGTTACCTTTATAGATAGGTTTTGTGTATTGAAATAGTTATGCACAAAGTTATAATGTTTGGTCCGGGACAGTAGTTCTTGGTTAAACATAATAAAAACTACTTGTAATATAATTTATGAAATTATTATTATTATTATTATTATTATTATTATTATTATTATTAATAATAATAATAATAATAATAATAATAATAATAATAATAATAATAATAATCTAAAAACAGTGTTTTTAGTTTTCCGGAAGGAAACCAAAAAATTTCAGTTTTTTCAGGCTTCGAAAACACTAGCTGCAACACTTTTTTAAAGATTGTAGCTGGCATCCCTTCAAAAACGACGGGCCCCTCCTACAGAAACCTGCGGCTACACCCCTGGATATACCGATACTTACGATACGAGGCGAAGGTTCACTAAAAAATTCACTGTTCAGGGCACACCGGGATTTTTCTGTTTCCCGCCTGGCCAGTACGGCCCTGGTGTCAACCTATGATTAATAATACAAGATGCTGCAAAAAGACCTGTATTTAGAGAGGGGCTGTGTAAGTTATGGTGGGGATACGGTTTCGGAGGGGGGTATCGATCGATAGCGGTATACGTGTCATTTTCAGTAGTCACAATGGCGAGGCATGTGATAACTACTCAGCGGGTATTTCACATTCGATTTGGACTTGGCCGACATGACTCTGTTCCGAATAGAAAAACTATTCAAGTTTGGATATCAAATTTTAGAGCAACAGGTTCTGCACTGCGAAGAAATTCGTCTGGTCTACCTTGAACCATATCAACGCCGGAAAATGCGGCGCGTGTGAGAGCGTCCATCCAGCAATCTCCAAAACGTTTAGCACTTAAACAGGTCGACCAGGCGATTTTTTTCTTAGTGCAGAACCTCTTGCTCTAAAGTTTGAAACTCAAACGTAAATATTTTTTTAAAAAAATCCAGGGCAGAATCATGTCGGTCTAGTCCAAATAGAATGTGAAATGCCTGTTGTGTAGTAATCACAGAACCACTATTACAAATATATACTCCTCCAAAATTACAAATATACTTCACTGCTCCACGCCATTGCGACTGCTGAAATTGACACACATACGGCTTTCAATCGATACCCCCCCCCCCCGCCGTATTTCCGCAACTCACACAGCGCCCTCTCCAATTACGGAATGTCTTTCTGCCTGACCCTGTAGAACTTACCCCAAAATCAAGTCCAGTTATAGTCATTTTGAACATACTTCATCTTTAAGATACCTATCTGACAGTGAAACTCAGATCATAAAAGATTCATGTCCGGATATTATGAATAACTCTTATAATGTAAGAAACAGAGTCATCTTTCCCGAATAATTACGGACGTGAAGTTTTCGTTTTATTTTATCCCTGAAATTTTTTCCCCAAAATCTTTCTATTTTTTGCGTTTTAATGCATGCAAATAGGGGTTATTTGCTTTATTCTGTAATGGTTTTGAAAAACAAGTATATTGTAAACATCAAGAAAGTGGTTTGTTAAAGCTAATTAAAATAAAATATAAATTTAAATTAAACAAATACCTTTACATTTTGACATCTTAAATTTAAAAGAATGAATTATATTTTTGAAATTACCATCTGAGAAAAAAATATCCCTCCTAAACTTGGATTTATTTAATGTATGATTTGAATACATTTATCGACTAGAAACCCATTGCAGTGTTTCTTAACATTTTCTTTACTTTAAAAAAAATCAATTCATAACGCACTTATCTAAAACGCAGTTCATATCATTATCAACACACATGTTCACTTAATAGCGAATTTATAGTTTCTTCAATGTTTCTTATTTTTCAAAAGGCAAAACTATCAACATTTCTACATTTTCTTCTTTAAGGTTTTGCTTTCTTACCGTAACTACGGAGTTATATTCTGAAAAATATCTTTCAGAATGAACATTGGAAGCTGGCAAAGATATCGCTTGAAAAGCACAGGTAGCGAAATCTCAGGGCCAAACTTTCACTAACCAATCCGTCTAAAAATAACAGGACTGATGGTCTTTTGTGAATTGCATTTTGTTGCAAAGAAAACTTGTCTTATTTTATTAGTATTACCGGCCAAATGGCGATTTCACGAATCTATCCCTTTATGCAGTGCATTTTGGTATTATTTTGAAAACAGTATCAGATTCGCGTTATTTCACGATTTAAAAATATCAAAAACGGCCTTCTATCATATATTTATGGATATCTATATACTTTACTTTGCCTTTTTCAAGTATTCGATGTTATCGTTAAAACAAAAACTTCACGTCTCTTCATATAATTAAGCGTACCATAAAAACATTATGGCTCTTTATTCTTATAACTTTGGTAATGGACTTAATTTATTTGTGTACTGAACATTTCAATTAGTGAACCCATTACTTGTCCAATTTCTCATAAACATTATTTCTAATCTCTCTCTCTTTATTTTGACCTAGTTCATAGGTGCCGTTATCAAGCTGCGATCTTGTCCATGTTGCCTATGACCTTTGTTTGGTTCGTCTTTTGTATATTGGTGAGCACTATTTGATCATGTTTGTAGTATGATGGGAAGAAGGATAATTTATTTTAAAATAACTATTTTATGTTAGGATTGTAGTTATATATGGACCACTTGAATGATAAGCGGACAAAGTAAAAAAAAAAAACTATTGACTAATATCATCATTACTTCTATACCTGGGAAACATTTAAAAAAATGTATCGAACACACGTCTGAATTATCTAAGGAAAGAAAAAAATCAAAGTGATTTACATGTTTTCCACAAATAGAAGTTTTCGAGAATTTTTGAACGGACTGTCGTTATTCAAACTCATCCTGTTGTTTAGGCTTTCCTTTCAGAGCCGATTTAGAGTAATTTAGAATTAGATATTTTTCATGACCTCGGTCATGCACCAATACATATAATATACTATTAAACACATATTATAAACACTATTGTCGTAAGTCAATATTAAATACCTACCACTTAAAACTAAATTTGTCATTCATTCACGCACACACACATACACAAGTACGATTTATTGATATAGGTAAGTCAGTTTAAAAGAAATTAAACAAAAAATGTCAGGAACATGCAAATAAGTATACATATAAATGTATCATTCCACATATAATATTGGATTACATCTATATATATATATATATATATATATATATATATATATATATATATATATATATATATATATATATATATATATATATATATATATATATATATATATATATATATATATATATATATATATATATATATATATATAGACCCTATATTTGATATTAACAGAAAGATAAAAAAGAATAATTTAAATTTTGATAAAATGAGATGTAAATCTGAAAATCTAGTCACATTCTATGATATTACGAATGAAAGAAAAAAAACTTAAAATGATGGTTAAAATAAGTCTGTATCTCATATAAAAAAAGCTAAAAGAAAAGATGATTCGACGAGTCCTTTCTCGTACTTTTTATATCGCACATTCGTAAAGCACCCTTTTGGTGTCCATGTTCCTAAATTCACTTAGGTACTAAACTTACTTATTCATACATTTTTTTTAATTCTCCGAGATTAAGGAAAGTTTAGTCACTAATTTCACAGTGACTACGTCACTTTGTTATTCCATTTATTATCCCGTCCATTTACTAGCACCTTGAATCACTACCACCTTGTATCAACATTAGGTGCACACAATTATAGTTATATTCGCACACTATAGAGGAAACGAGAAATTTCTAAGTTCAAGGAGGTTTTGCTTTTGCATCGAGACAACAATTAATGAAGCGAAAACACCATTTAGTTTCGAGGATTGGTATATGATGAGTGATTGTGGAATGCAAATGCACAGAAAGATTCCAGGTTTATGAACTTGAGGGTAGATATAATGATACATTAGGGTTACGATGACATGCCTTAATTTCATGTCACATGTTAGTATAATAACGGACGATGTTAATATTTACGTGTTAATAAACCATGTTACAAAGCTTAAATAAAATATCTAACATGCGGCAGTATACTCTGAATTCATATTTTATATTCATCGAACATTTCGAAACTATGGCAACCAACGACCGGTCGGGGTAGGTACCGAGACCCTTTACACATATTTATCTACTAAAATTAACATTATAGTTTTACTTTAATATCACATTTATATTCAACACGTATTTATATCTCAACATACATATACTCGATCATCATTTAATCTTTCAAATCAATGACCCCGACAAATAAATTTTTCAGGTTGCAACACTTCACATGAGAAAAATTCGACTATACAACAAAATTTGACTAATTAAATGCGCATAATGATAAACATTATATTCTCAAACATTGTTTTTAAAGAGTGGACATTTAATGTGCAAGGCAGGCACGTAAACACAGAAATTATATATATAAATGACTCTAAAAATGTTAATAACACTTATGGACCCTAACATCTACATAACACCCACCTCTATGGTAATCAATGGAAACAAAAGTAGAAAATACGAATAGTACAACGAAGAATTTCAAATAGATAATGATAAAAGAAACGAAAGCAAAAATTGAATCGTAGACTAAACTATCGCTCGCTGTCGCGGTGGATCAAATTGGTGATGGACAAACGCGAAGTTTAATTTTATTAATCATTTAATTATTAAACTACATAGCGTATTGTGGTTTTGAGGAAAGCTAATTTGTAATGTAATTCGTCTATGTATCTATTCATATGGACCAGAGCTAATATTTATGCATCAATAATTACAAAACAAGGGTAATTTTCGAGTTGACTAGATTCTTAAGTCTCGGAGGAACAAAACACTAACGGTGATTAGTTCTTCGCCCGACACGAGATGGCGTTGGTAGTATGAAAACAAGCTTTTCACTACTAAACACGCTTTGTACTCTATTATCAATTAACTATAAGTAGTATGCTATGGAATAACGGTACGGAATTACTATAAATTTGCATTACGGACTAATTTACTTATTTGAACCGACCAAAAGAGATGAATAATCCAACAACAATACACTGTCCTTAAATAAATTAGTTATACATGCTCACACACAACACACTAAATTACACATATGCATGCTATATCACACATGAACTAAGAAAGCACATATTAACACATATTACTATACATAGTAATCCATATTATTACACAAAATTACTATATGTAATTAAACAAATCACTAACATTACCCCATTCTAAACTGGCTGGGGAACTGAAAAGGAAGGGAATTGTCAGAGCCGAATGACCATTCTATCAAACTAATTCATTTTTTCCAATTTCAGACTTACATTATTGCATCGGGAGAGATATATTGAAACTATTAAGGAAAAGAAAGATAGGGTCCTTTCCTAAGGGGAAAATCCCGTTTTTCAACCCATGATGCGTTTGAAGATGTGATCAATTTAGGTATAAATGAGAGTCCCTGCGATAACTTACACTGACATAATGATAACTAATTCTACTACAAAGAGACCTCCACCTCCATGTTTAAAAAATCACATTTACTACGTACACGGACAAAAGCTATATCAGGACAGGCCGATCGTAACCTAACGGAAAATTTAGGAGGTGAAGAGGATATCCTAAACGTTTGCAACGCACCAAATCTTCGTTTCAAAAGGTCACACAATTCAGAAATCAAATCACTAATACTGCAAACCTGTCCTTGAAGTCAAACATGGCGATCCAAACTTGCACATCCATATCTCACTGATTTTGGTTTGTTTTCAGATATAATTTCAGTAAATATGGACTCATTTCGTTGCTGAGCTGTTTATTTCTTAACAGAAACTAACCTGGATCTTACTGCTTTCTCGTGAAAAATATTTTCTGAGCAAAACTAGCGTGGTCTTGCTCGAAGCTCTTCCCAAGTAGAGCATAGAGTAGTAGCATAACTGAAGATGCGCCATAATACTAAGGGGTCGGAAATATAGTTCCAATCAGAGCTAATTATTTTGGCGGCGGAAAATACAAAGCGAATTAAAAATAGTAAAAACTGAATGAAACCGGATTTTGGGAGAATATGGGCATCTCATAGGAACGAAAGCGGTTTAAATTATTCTATCACATTAAGATGTATAATTTCAATAATCATCCATTTGAAATGCCCATATACAGAGTTTATAATGAAATAGTATATAAATAAAGAAATTATTTCCCGAAATATAATTCTTCCTAGATTATTCTGAAACTCCCACATTAATTTTGGTTTAAGTAAAAAAAAAAAAAAAAAAAAACAAATGAATTTAATACATTGACCGAAAATTATGTGTTGAAAAATTTACAGTACGCAGTACGTTCGAAAAGTATTGGGTTCCTCCAAACAAAAATTTCATTACCTTGACTGTAATGGCACATTCTATTTAGTTTTAAAAAATTTAGTTATTCATTTGAATATATTCTGTTTCGTTTCTATTAGACTTCAATTATCTGTTGCTAAAATTTATTTTGGTAAAAGAGCCATATCCCACTTGAGGTGTCTAGTGAGAGAGGGAGCTATGCCATAAATCTTGGAAGTTTTAGTTTTTGCCATTTTGAGTCTTCTACTGCCATGTGTCATCTACCATATACACTTCAATCTTGTGACATAACCCCCGCGTTTTCTGCAACAGATATTCTGAGTTCATGAATACGTCCTCAGCAGCATTTTGAGTGAGAGAAGAAGCTATTCACTTAACGATAATTATAATTTTTAGTATGGCAGTAGACGAGACACCAGCAGTTGAATAGTAATATAGTACAGAATGGTTTTGCAATATCCGGTGCCAGCTTTCATGTCACGAAAATAATTGTTGTGAAATTTGGTACAACGTACCAAACATACTTTCCTTCAAATGCACCTATTTCGACATGGAACTCTTCAAGAAGATGCCATTTCGTCGCTCCAAAACCAGAAGAGATCTTGTGGTCATTATAATTAAGTGATTAAACTTCTTGAATTAATACTACTACTCTATGTGATGGACGACCCATATCAGCCTTGGAGTTTAAAGATCTCAGGACAATAATGCCTTTACTCGTCTAGTTTTTCATGGTGTTTACTAAAAACTAAGATCCACAGAAACAATGGATAGTGAAGATACTCCAGAATATATGCTGAGTTTCTGTAGTTCATTTGTAAGTCTGTGAACATGATTTACACTGAGTTAAAAGTATCTAAGTCATGTTAAAACTCTTTAATGTACTATATTGATTTTTATACATGCGTTTACTACAAGAAATATACTATGCATTTCATAAGAAATGTTACTTATATTAAAATTCATATTTTTCCTTTTGCATAATGTACGTAGTAATAAATTAAGAAGTAAAAAATTGTCCTTCTATTATACAAATTATAATGCAACACAATGCTTTAGAAAACTCAATTTATTTCCATTTCTTGTCAAAGTGGCATAGCTCCCTCTCTCACTACTAATCATTTATTTATATATTTTTATTTAATAATTCAGTATCTTTTCCAAATTGTTCACAGTTAAATGTAATGTGATCTAATGTTCCAATATTTTGCCACACTAGCAGAAGTAAATATCTTTTGCTTTAATCTAGTATAGTTTAATCGGACTTCATGAGGTGACGACTACTCTATATAATATAACAGCTTTATACCTGGTCCACGTCTAAATCATTTGTTAAAGTTATTCTCCCCTTGTATAGCCATTAAATGTTAATGCAGAATAATGTGCTCAATTTTTGATTTTCATTTTTGATTTTTATGATTTGTTTTTCCTTTAAAGATTACATTTTACTTCAATATTTTAGCCTCAATTAATGATCTCAATTGAGTAAATAATACTTATTTGAAAAAGAAAGAATGAAAGATAGTTACACCATTAGAAAAGAATACAGGGCTCTTCAAAAGAAGTGAGTAGCCAGATTCTATTGAATAGGATTGAATATATAGAATTGTAGTTGAAAAGTCTTGAGAAGAAGAACTTTTGTTAAGTTGGAAGATTTTGGAAGAATAAACTAGATTTTCTGGTAGTAAGAGATCAGGACCGTGGTATATGTAAAGTGCTATTTTCGTGTTTCAACTTCCCCTACTCTTACCTTTAACAAAATACTGTAGAAAAATAAACAACTTTCATGTTAAGCAATATACAAAAAAATTGCACGTGATCACAGACGAAATGAAATCGAGTACCTCAATCGTCCCTTGATTATATTCTGTATACGGTACTGCTTCTAACGGAATTCGCTAGTCACAAAATAGTATAGAATAGAATGATGATTTTTCCTTTGTGCAACGTTACGTAGTTAGTAAATCAACAATTCAAATATTTCGTGTACGAGGTATGAACCGTCTTGCTTATTTTACTTCTGGTACTACCTTTACAAGTAAACTATTGAAGTAGATCAGTTTTCAGAACAGCTGCCTTGTCTAAGAAAGAAAAAAAAAACCCTTTACGAGATTTCACCAGGCGCTGAATAGATAATTAATTTTACCTCTTTAGAGACTAAAAGAATCTGCATGAAAGAAGATTGGAATAGAAAAAGGAAAGAAAGAAAGGTAAAAAGGGAGTAGTAGTATAACTGTTTTCAAAGCAAATAAGTAAGAGAAAAAAGAGAGAAAGAGGGAGAGAGAAAATGAGGAGAAGAGGCGAGGCGAATGAAGCTGGAAGTAATTTGTTGATTCAATCGATCGAAAGTAACAAGGTTGGATAAAACTCCATTTGTTCAACAAACATCTCAAGGGATTATTCGCAGATGAGTATACCTGATTTATCTCAGTACTTACAAACAGAGAGAAACGAATTTCATGATGCAAAAATGACTGTTTATAATATCTGTTAACACAACTTCAGCTTGTTCATTCAAATATAGTTAGGTCATGATGCAAAAAACATTCATTATATTAAACAGATTTTAAATATGTAGTAAAACTTCTTGATAGGTAGAACTAAGGTAATAAAATCACGGTCCTGAATCGATTCCCACTACCAGTTTATTTGATAAAATTCTCTATAATAACAACATTTACAGAAAATACTACAAAAGTGATTTTACTCTAATTTGTCAGGTAGCAATTAGGTAGTCATTGACCGTAAGGCCGCGGACAGGATCTCCAAAGAATCCGGAAGCAGGCTAAGCAGAGTGGCGAATAAAATCCCAATGCTCCGAAGCAAGCAGTGAGGAGGTTAGACGTTACAGACCCCGGAGGCACGTTAAGCATCTGTAGTAGGATTCCCAACAGAGCCCCGAAGCAGAATAGGCCAGGAGGAAAGGAATAGCCAAGAGTCCCGAAACAGACTAGAGGCTTTGGGGGTAGGTTACCCCTAATGCTCCAAGGCAAACAGTAGGAGGGATACCAGAAAATTCGTATTGGTCCGTTGGTTGCCATCCAATATAAAGGCCTCCAGAAAAATGAAATGAAATCTTTAAGTTTAACGTCCCACGGTTATGCTAAAGGCCTACAGAGTAGCGGTGGCGCTGTTGCTGTCCTGTCGTCATGTACTTCGTAGGAGGCGCCAGTGGTCCTCGTAGCAATCTCACGTGGTGTATAGTAAATCCATGCGGTGATGTTTACAAGCAAGAGACATGGCATTGTTTGTATACATAAGCACGCAGTACGTTTAAATATATATGCAAGAATGCAATCTATGTATGCAAGAATTATCTATTCTATCTGGTCTAAACTCTTTGTTCCTTTGCTGTGATTAGATTTCGTAGGCCTCTGATGGACTGTTTTGTAATGTTGCCACGTAACAGCAATCTGACGCAAATTGTGCTTTCTAAAATTAAATTTTGTCTTACTTTCTAAAAACTTCTGAAAATAATCCATCAAGCAAAATAGAATAATCCAGAAAGAGTAATTAACACAGAAATAAGATGAAAGTGGCTTTCTCCAAAACAATATTGCATTATTATTTATTGTTGTAAGGTTTAAGTACTGACCGAAAAACACAGGTGATGCATTCGCACAATACCATTTGGGTAGTCTAGACTGTTTAACGGGGTTTCAAACGTCATCTTTCATCATTATTAACAATTTTCATAGTTTTATATTGAACTTATTACATTACAAAGCAATTATTAGTAATAATTATTAGTAATAAAGTTTACTGGGACCTAGGTATGTACTTGAAGATGTAGAACTTATGAGCTTATGAAAAAAAAGGAAAAAATAACTGTTTAATAACAGTGTTGATATACTGGACTTCAGGGTACTTCGATTTTTGGAGTATTCTGCGATAAGATTTAACTGAGTGTATATGTGTACTGATGGTTACGAGCGAGGTTTCTGTATAGTAACTACTCGATATTGTGGAGTAATATGCTTGTACACCTCTGGTCACAAAAAACAAGATTATCTTCCAGAGATTTAAGTCCAAAAAATAAACTTAGACCCTTACGTCCCTCGGATCCGTGCTAACAAAGAATTTTTTCCTCTTCCATTCCGAGAGAGAGAGCAACATGCATAGTCTTACAAGAGGAGAGACCATGTTCACGTTGCCACCAAGGAAATATGTAATTGGCAAATAGAATACAATCATAATAGTTTACAAAAAGATTTATAAATGACCAGCTGAAATATCTATCCATTTTTCGCATAGGTCAGATAAAATATCTATATAAAAAAAAGTGGACAACGGAAGAAAACATTTTTGTCACTTTCTTCTACTTTCACATATCCCGGTAAACGTCCCCTGAGACCCCCTGGTTCGAATTTTAAAACACCTCTGGCCCCCAGCCGATGGGCGATGTATTTGAAAGTTAACGCCTGTGGGAGTATCACTATTAATCTCAACGACCGCGAAAAATATAGATTTGACAGTAATATCGGTCATGTTGGATTATTTTTACATGTCTCAGTAACCCTACCCCGGCAGGTGAATCTCGGCCCTCATTCAATGGTAGCTGGTGTCACCATTGACCTCAGCGACCGGGAAAACTACGGATTTGACACTAATATCATTCATTTTGGATTATTTTAACATGTCTCGGTATACCTCCCCCCTACGGTGACCCCCGGCCAGCAGCCGAATGGAGGAAATTTGGAAGTTATTACGATCGGAGTTCCACCATTGATCTCAGCGACTCCGAAAACTATAAATTTGATGCTAATAATGGTCATTATCTACTACTTTCACATGTCCCGGTAACACCACCCCCCTGAGACAACCTGGATAGGAGTTTTAAAAAAATTGCTTCGTGTTGGTCTGGGACCTGGACCAAGGTACCCGTGACCAAAATTTGGTAACTCTCGGTCCACTCGTATGGTAACCAGGCCGCACACAGTCAGACAAACAGACACACAGACAACCAATTTTATTCATATTACACTAGCTGAATATACCTATTCTTCGCATGGGTCAGATAAAATATCTATCTGAACAAACTGAACAACGAAAAACAATATACCTATCGGTTATTTTCTACTACTTTTAAATATCCTGGTAAAGGCCCCTGAGACTCCTGGTTCGAATTAAAAAAAAACCTCTGGCCTCCAGCCGATGGGGGCTATATTTTACGTCAACGCCTATGGGAGTAACACCATTCATCTCAGCGATCGTGAAAGCTAATATCGGTCACTAATATCGGTCATTTTGGATTATTTTTACATGTCACGATACCCCCTCCGGTGACTGCCGGCCCGCAGCCGAAAGGGGTGAATGCGATCGAATATCACCATTGATCTCTACGATCACGTAAACTATGAATTCGATACTAATATCGGTGATTTTCTACTACTTTTACATGTTCGGGTAAACGCCACCCTGATACCCCTTGGTTCGAATTAGAAAAAGAAAAGAACGCTTCGCCTTAGTCTGGGGCCTGAATCAAGGTACCCGTGACCGAAATTTGGTAACTCTTCATCCACTCGTCTGATCCCCTGGACGCACACAGACAGGCAGACAAACACACAAACTATTTTATTTAGATTAGATTAGATTAGATATAGGCAGACAAAAGTCAAAACCTAGCGTACTGGGTGGTACGGGATGATTCAAGCCTATAACAGACAGGCTCAGAAAGAAAACCATGTATAAACAGACGGAGCACTTCCAGAGCCATGCTTTCTTCTTGGTTCGGTGGTTAGCGTCATAGAACTGTTTATTGTAGCATGGGTTCGAATCCTGACTGATAGGAATGACTTTTTTAAAGTAAAGAATCGGCATTTTGTTGCATGTTGTTACATGTTTCATGTATCACGTATGGATGCAAGAAAATTACAAATACGTCGCACCGACGTAATATAGGAAATTAAATCATGTATATTAAACCAAATCGAAAATCTTTTTAGTCTTGTGTTTAATGTGCACGTGGTTCTGAGTTCGATTCTCGGTGGTAGAGTGGGAAAAATAATTTCACAGTAAGTTATTTTCTTCAATCATCTGCCCCCTTTGGTCTAAAGGATATAATCGTGGGGGCGTTAAACTGAAAGGAATTATTTTCCTCTTTTTTCGTTTATCTTTTTCAGTTCGTGAGTTTTCTCGAGGCACTCCCGTTTCCTTCAACTTTTTCATTTTACCAATATTTCCGTCATCATTTACTTACCTTAATCATCCGTCTCCCTTAACCTAAAGGGCATAATCGTGGGACGTTAAACTGAAAGATTTCATTTCATTTCATTTTTTTTTAAAATATATATTCTTGAACAGAAAGCACTATGGAAACATATTAATCAAAGAAACTACTTATTCAGTATTTCGAACAGTTGTTCAGTATTTCATTATGAACAAAAATAAATGACCACTAAATTGTATCAATAGTATAGGCTACTTTAGCAGTACAGAACTTGTTAGTTACGTATACTAATGAAACGTTGGTGTTACTTGCTATCTCTTAAATACTTGTAAAGAAAATAAAATTCGACTTTGACAAAGACTTTGACTTAAAATTCGACATAGAATAGTAACATAGTTTTGACTTTTATGTTCATTTACTAATAATGGAATATAAGATTCAGTAGCCACCATTTGATTTATCAATGCATATTCTTATTATATTATTTGCAGATGGGAGCAATATTATTGGATATTTAATATGCCATAAAATTTTTATTCAAGAAAGTTCAAAATCCAGCGATATTTATTTAGCTTTTATTAACAACGAATACGGTAAGATTGAAAAACACTCCTAGTTGATCTTGTCGCTAGTATCCATGGATGAGTGGTCTGTCCTGTTCGGTTGCACATTACAAGGCGAAGCTTATCATGTGCTCAAATTCCTATAGGAAATATTTGCATTTTTCAATTGTTCTGGGTGTTTCTGTGATATCCCTGTCGTGTGTATACGAAGTAGAACAAACAATGTAGAACAAAGGTAAGTAAAGTCAATACATTAAAAGAAAATATGAAAAAAAAACAAAATAAAGCAAGAAAAAGAATAGGCGGCGTACAATTAGTTTTTTAGTTGTTGCTTAAAAATTAAAAATAATAAAGAAAATAGCTAAGGCGCATATTCTCGGTGAACGAGGTTCTGAGTTCAATACCTCATGGTTGGATTGAATTTATCCAGGGTTATTCCTCAGTTACATCAGACAAAAGCTGGGTTACTACCTTAATTTAAGGCTCTAGACACCTTTCGTCCACTTCCTTTTCCAATGTTTTCATCTGTTGATTACTACAATGTAAAATAGCCTCTGAGGATGTATTTCTAGCTTATAGTAAATAAACAATAATGACGTAATATATCTTCATGAAACCAATGGTTAATTTAACTACAGCTTTACAGTCCCAACAAACAGCTTAAGTTATAAATTATCAATTTCCTGACTTTTAAATACCATTTTCATATTGTTTTAGCTTCCAGTTGCCTCACGTATGTTCCCACCGGGAATTGAACCTGAGATCACATGAACAAATGCGAATATGTTAAATATTTTTGAACACTTTAATATACAAAATACAAAACACTTCAATGATACGACGCATGCATATGTTTTGGTTACGTCCTGTAATGTATGACTAAGGAAACCTGGAGGGCGAAGTGAAACTAACAGAAATCTCTCTTTTATTTTCTCCTTTAACAAACCCCAGACCTAAGAAGGGCAATTCATAACTTAAGTGATAAATGTCACACAACGAACACACTTATTAATAACTAATAATATACATACAATACACAACCATATCGCTCTTCTGAAATTCTCCTATATACAGGGTGAGCATAAAGTCTTGTCCTGATTACAAAAATTTATTACAGAAGAACCGTTTGACATAATAATATAAATACTGGTCAGTTACATAGGTTAGTATTACACGTTTGTTTAAAGACCTCTTACATTAGACCACTTCAACGTGTGCCCCCTTGGTAGCTCGGAGAATGTCTAAGCATTGCCCTTTCTCCTGTTTCCATGCCATTTCGCCAACTAATCCGAGCGCGCCAAGTAACGTACTGCGTCACTCTTGGGTAGCACTAGTGCCATCTATTGGTCTTAAGAAAACTTATAATACTAACCCATATAACGGAGCAGAATTTACATTATTCTGTCCAACGGTTATTCCGTAATAAATTTTTATAATCAGGGCAGGACTTGATGATCACGGTGTATGTTAAAAATCTACTGTTGTGCCACGCCAACCAGTCTATATCTTTCTTGTATCTTCTAAGTGAGAGATACTCATTATTAAATTTGTTGATGGTTGGACTCTAGTGAGTCAGAAACTACAATAAAGAGTTTGTTTCGTCTAATGTTCCTGTGATTATAAAAAAATATCATTCTTTTGTATATGAGAAAATAGTGAAGTTTATTTTCTAAGAATAAAATAATTATTTTCAATGTGAAGCTAACATTAAGTTTTGAAGGGGAGATGAATAGACGAATTTGTTACCATTTACGTCAGTGCTTTCAGACGGTTAAGTTCGCTATACTCTGAGATGGTAAGAAGTCAAACTTGGAAGCATTTTACTAAAGAGACTTCCACAGAAAGTGCAACTGTAAATACTGCAAGGTTAAAAACGTTTTGAGGAATTTTAGATAGCCTATTCAAATTTGTTATTATCTCAATTTCAGATGTAGGTTTGGACACGAGTCAAGATCTGAGATCCGACTTTCGGATCCAGATCCGTGATCCGGACCCAGATCCGAGATTCGAAAATTTCTAGCCATCTCTAAAGTTTTAACCTCATCAATACTTCGTAAGATTCAACCAAAAAATAATTTAACCTCAAAAACACTTTTAACCTTAAAAATTTATTTACCTTTTAGCCGCAAAAAATGCCAACATCAGTTAAAGTTATCGTCAACGGATTGACTTCATTTACCAATCTGGCCAAGATAATCACATTGGGTGTCCAACTGCAACAACAGAAGTGAAAAAATGCTTTTGTTTAAGTTATTGTGTTAAGTAACTAATGGACGGATAGAAGTACAGGATGGCCCACAATTATGTATGTGATATTTGATTGGCTATAGTATTTGTAATTCTCGACTAAAAGTTTCCACATGGCAACACCGAGTAAACTAAAAGTGGAAATAAGAGTCAATGGATGTAGAGCCGTTAGTGTATGCCAGACAGGATGGCGGAACAGTGAAACATTCCCGAACTACTGGATCGGTCGATGTGAGTCTGGGGTGGCCAGTTGATCTTCCGATATGACACCACATGACTTTTTCTCATGGGGGTGTTTTAAAGGACAAGGTGTATCAACATTACATACACAATTTGGCCGAACTACGGGAAGCTATCACAGAAGAGTTCCATAGGATACCAGTACGGGCCTGTCACACTGCCTGTGACAACTTTGCTCTTCGTCTCCAGGTCAGGAGCGTTATTTCAGATTGTGCTTGGGGGAGGGGGGGAAAGAAGACCCCTTTATATAATAAAATTACGCGTTTTTCACTGATTTACTACTATTCTATTGAAAAAAAACCTATATAAATCTCAAACTAACTCAGGGAGGGCCTCTCCCTGCCCCCTCTAAATGACGCTCCTGCTCCAGGCATGTATCGGTTTGGATTCTGCATTGGTTGCCCATGCTAGAGAAAACAGACATTAATATTCTTGTAAGGAAAAGTATGAGAGTAATGTGTTTATTTTCAATTTTATGTTGGGGGGGCGCGGTGGCTCAGTGGTAGAGCGTTCACCTCTGGTGCTTGGGGTCCCGGGTTCGATCCCAGCCTCCGCCAAGTGAACTTTGTGGTGGACAAACACCGTGCTCGTGGGTTTTCTCGGGGTTCTCCCGTTTCCTCCCACTTTCTTCATTCCACCATTTCACTCATCTCTCATAATCACCGTCTCCTTTAGCCTAATCGGCATAACCGTGGGACGTAAATCTTAAAGATTTCATTTCATTTTTTTCAATTTTATGTTGAAATTATGTTGTGTATGTCTTCTTCGGGGGGAGGGGAGTTGAAGGAGCATATTCTATTTTTTTGTTTTTGCAATTATCTCGAAAAATAGCAACTTCTCGAGGAAAATAGTTATGAGAAAAATTGTAGTTTATAAAATTTTACACCAAAAGATGCTTAGACGTTTTATCGTAAAAACAGTCGTTTCTAGAGGTATGGACTGAATTATGTCTGAATAGAAATAGCGGACACCTTATCTTATATATAAAAACGAATTTATGTTTGTCCGATATACAAATTCACATCGATGACTACGAATAATTCAAAATGATTTTAGCGAAAATTTGATTTGATTCGATTTCAATTTATCGTCTCTTTCAACAGCAAGATAGAGACGTGGATCTACAGCTTAAAGTTGAGTCCGTACCATGAATTCTCGCCGGGAATCGAACGCGGTTCTCCCACGCCAAAGGCGCGTATGCTAACGGCTAGCCACGAGGGAGCTTGATTATAGCGAAGATATCCTAGTTTGGGAGAGATCATAGGCTATATAAAACTTTTTAGTTTATATGGTAAGGGGAAAGAAGGTTCTTGAAAGTGGGAGAGATGTTTTAAAAACATTTTAAAGATAGAATATTCCACGAATTTCTCGTGTTAGGAAGACGAAGCTTGGATTTAAACTAATTTCTAAAAAAAAGTTCACATACGCACATGACGACTTACAATCTTAAAAAAATAATGTGGAGGTGAGACATTTTTAAAGGGTGAAAAGGGAGTGACACGTAAAACTAATTGAAAACGACCGATATTATTATCGAATACGTAATTTTCGGGGTCACTGTGATAAATACTGTCACTTCCGATGACATCTAAGTAAAAGTTCACTCTATTTCCGTTCAAAAATAATTTAGTCTATATCTTTAAAACGATGAATTCTACGAAAAAAAAAAAAGATTGTAAGAATTTTTTCTGTATAAATGTATACACTGCAATTTGTCTCATAACTATTTTCTTTGTAAAATTGACAATTTTTGAGATCATTAAAAAAATAGAAACATCCCCTTTATCCTATTAAAAGTAAAAAAAATGGCTTAAATCAAGGGTTCTTTCCAGGATATTGTGCAGATATGAAAATAAAGTTCTGTAGAAAAATCCAGCTTGTTCGGAATTTGAAATTTTGCCTTCTTTTGTCTAATTTTTCTGAACTAAAAGGTGCACTAGTGTAATCCTAATAAATGGTGCATATTTCTGTTTCTTATAGCATAGCTATTGCTACTCTTCAAGACTTGCAATATCGTGTTCTATGATTTGTCTCTATCAAGAAAAGAAAGAGCAAAGAATACATATTCAACACGTCCTCTAAATTGTTCCGAAGATAATCTTACGGAGGCGAAAGTCTTAAAAGAAATTTCAGATTTACCCGGAAAGCACACCACCAGCAGAGCGAAGATCTAAATTTCCCTTTTATGAAGGCAGCAAGAGTTGATTTGTTTTTGCAGGAAAGAGAAGAAAGAAAAAAAAGGAAAAAAAAAAGAAGCTGGAGCCGTTCGTCTTCAGAACGACAGCATCTGTCAAATAACTGGGACAAATATTACTTCCGTTTTATACATACGTAAAATCATTTCTTTTGCCAAAAAACCTTTCCTTGGAAACAGAAATGAGACTGATGAGGCAAGTTTAAACTTGTTCTTCGTTATCTTTTTTCTTTCCCTTCTTTCTATCTTATTTCCTTCTCGTCTTCTTCTAGTAATATTCCTCCTGTTCTCTCGTTTCGAAACTTCTTCTCTGTTTCTGCTTTTTACTTGAATGTTATTAGCGTGTAATTGGTTCCCCGACGTACTTCTGAAGTGTAGGTTAATATGTATATCAAGTAACATCCTTCAGCTATCTTTCAGAAGCCATCAGCCATAATCTCATTTTGTCAAATATTGTAGTTGGAAAAGATACCACTTACAAAGTAAATATGAAGAATATAGAGTGATATGGCAGTACTATAAGATAACAATGTAAACCATCATTTTAAAATATCTTTTCCGTGGACATACAGGAATTAAAGTGCATAGAGAAAGACACTTTTTACTTTAAAATAATTATCTTATTGAAAATGAATGAGTGTGGTCTGTAAGCAAGATGTTTTTACACTAGAGGTGGGGGGGAAATAATAGTGATGTACACAAAATATCATCAAGTAGGGATCGGAAGGTTGCAGCACTAAAGTTTACATCGCTACAGGACATACCGGTACATGTATGTGCAGAGATGGAGTGGGTCAATGGGTCGTGGGTCAAGATTTGTGAATGGGTCAGTACGTCGTGGGTAAAAGAGTGACCCACTGTGACATATCATCCACTGTAATCCAATGACCCACCATGACCCACCATGACTCACTACGACCCACCGATCCACTTTGCTCAGGGCATTGTAGACAGCATCTTCTAAACACTGGTGAATTTGTCTACGTTTTTACTTTCAAGGCTTCCATTCTCTTCCTTTTTCATTTGTTTCTGTTTACTTACCTGAGATGAGTATATCTAACAAGTAAACCTTACGTTTGGGTGAATCGAGTTGCTGACTGAGACACATATGAGAAAGTAGTACTAAATGTGGTCAGTATTTCAGTGAAGTTGTAGGTGCGAAGCTCCAGAGGTTTAGGAGATACAGCTACCAGAACATCACATGGAAGTACAGAATAGTCTTCATACAGTTGGAGGTAAAAGCTCTGTAACACTTCTTGTAACGACAAAAGGTGAACAACAAATATATGGGTATATATTAGGACTAGGGGGAAGTCATATAGTAAGGGTATACCTGACGGCGGCCATCTTGAAATCCGCCATTTTGAATCAGGCAAAAGTTTTAAACAAACCGCATAACAGTGACACCTTATTAATAGCGAAATTTTACCATAACTCCAACGGTATAACCATTTTTGCTTTATCATTAACCAGCACAAAATTAGATAGATCGCTCCTTATGACTACTGCTTTGACGGAATTGTTAACGATAAATGTGTCAAGTGCAACTCGATTGCCTTTGTCAGGTGTGCTCACTTTCAGCAGAGCATTTGTGCATGTCATGCGCTCTTTTCTGAACTACATATTGATTGTACTAATTGAGGACTTTTCTGGAAGAAAGACCCAAGTTCAATTATGACTCAATTCCACTTTGGTGATTTTTCCTTAAATTAGCAACTTGTTTATGCGATAACAAATGCTGGTTAATGATAAAGCAATAATGGTTATACCGTTGGATTTATGGTAAAATTTGCTATTAATAAGGTGTCAATGTTATGCGTTTTGTTTAAAACTTTTGTCTGATTCAAAATGGCGGATTTGAACATGGCCGCCATCAAAGCAACTCTTACATTGACCTAATATTTATCCACCTGCTTTTTATTTAATTATTATCATTAACACAAAATTTACAAGGTGGGGTAAAGGACTAATACATATGCTGCAACAATATTTAATTTCCCTGTAACTTTTTACCAATTGCGCGTAAATCAAAATTAACGTCACCCTTGTTCTTCTGATTAAATTTGCGCCTTAAATCATGTATCACATGACCCTATTCCTATTTTAAAAACTTAACCTTAATTCAAAATGGCGGATTTCAAGATAGCCGCCGTCAGGTATACCCTTACTATATGACTTCCCTCTAGTCCTAATATGTAACCATATATTTGTTATTCACCTTTTGTCGTTACAGGAGGTCTTACAGAGCTTTTACCTCCAACCGTATGAAGACTATTCTGTACTTCTATGTGATGTTCTGGTAGCTGTATCTCCTAAACCTCTGGAGCTTCGCACCTACAACTTCACTGAAATACTGACCACATTTAGTACTACTTTCTCATATGTGTCTCAGTCAGCAACTAGATTCACCCAAACGTAAGGTTTACTTGTAAGTGAAGAAAGAACTTCAGGAATATTTTGGATGTTGATATTCGTAATTGTAATACTAGCAAAGGACTTACTACTTGACTTTCGAGAGATAGCCTGTGCGGGTTTTGAGTAACTGACTATTGGAAAAAATATTTTTAAATCACATCTAATATATGCATTATTATATAATAAATTGAATATAACTATGTGAGCGACCATTACGGCCAAATGCGAAGCTAAATGAAATGACGTTTGCTATATAGTTGGGCTCAAATTCTAACTGGGATGTTCTCACATCGCTTTCATTATAATATCTATCCTAAGGAGGGAGTGGGCATAGCTTTCTGTAAGGAATCGTCACTGGTCGTGGGCGTACCACTACACGCACGAAACCAAGCAGACTTCTATGGAATGGAAACATACTGGTTCCCCAGTACGAAAAAAAATAAGGTGACTCAATCTGCGAGAAAGTGCTTGTGACAGTGTTATGAAACATGTTTGGTGTGTTATTAGTGAATGTTGCTAAACACAGGATCACTGTAAATGGCGCAGCATACATTATAAACTTTGGTTTAAGTTGCGTAGTGCCCTTCGTAACAAACGCCGCAACATTAATGCTGACGGTGTCAAACTTCTTCATGACAATGCCCGTCCACACGTTGCTGCTCGAGCATCCTCCCTACAGTCTGGACCAAAGACTTTCATTCCCTTGGTCCCATGAAGAAATTCTTGGCCGGCCAACACTTTGCGATAGATGCGGAAGTGAAATCAGTAATCCGCAGATACCTATACTCAAACCAAACGGACTTCTACGAATAGGGCATCTTAAAACTGGTACCATGCTGGGAGAAATGTATTGAGGAACTTGGTGTCTATGCATAAAAGTAGGTCAAAGATATAAGTTCATTTGTGCTTTCTTTAATTTTGGTACTGTACATATTAAACTTCTTTTTTTAAAAAAAAGATTGTGCGTTACTTTCGAATCTACCCTCGTACTACAAGATGTGAGGAAGAATAAAATATCTGGCGCAGAATAGGGAAGATTGGAAATTTCTGACAACCAATCGGGAGATTTCTTATCCATGAAAAATTAGAATTATTCATAATATAATTCATTATTATTATTAGTAATTCTGAACATATATTTTTTTTACCACTTGTCTGACAATAAGTTGACAACGTTTCAATAAAACCAGCAATGTTCAATGTAGATAAGTTCTATTGTATCTATATAATAACGGATTGAATCAAAAATTTTGATCAACAACTACCAGCTGAAGTATCTACAGCAACTTAAATTTAACACAAATATTAATAGAACAACAAATGTAAACACATATAAATAGTTTATAACAATTAATTAATTTCCGAAAACGAAAGCAAAATGTTTTAAAATTATATAACTTATGTTACGTTAGCTTGAAGTTTCCAAGGTAGATGTACCAGTATAAATGCCTGTTGGAGTGTCCACTAACTTTTCCAGACAATTGCTGAGAGTCATGAACAACAAAGTTTAAGGAAATGGAATTTCGGGGAAAAGAAAAGGTGTTTTTGATCTGTAGCATCATGAGAAGAATAACACAGACTTGTTTTTCCTCCCAATCTTCCAGTTATGTTGTTGTCCAGCAAACTATTGCTTGGTTTCTGGAAGGTGTTTGTCAGTGAGGCTAAATTTGTGGGGGAAGTTTCTGAGAAAGAACAGGTGTTACGATGTTGATAATACAAAGGTTGATGCGGAGAGTCTAACAATAGTCGTTGTGGGAAAATCTCCATTGGTTACAGCATTCATTTCCTCCTCTCAAAACCTACGACCACTTTTCCTCTTTCTCCCTCCCACAAACAACTTCAAGTCTTAGTAGGAGTGACATGCATCTGAATTCATATACATGGCAGATTTCTAGTCTACTGGACACCATTAAAAGAATTACTAAAGGTTACTGGATCCATTTTTATTGTGCTGAAAAAGGAAAAAAAAGTCTGAGTCACATAGAGGTGCAAACACTAGAATTTGTATCCGATCATGATATAAGAAAAAAAGTACTTAATGAAACGCTATGGTTTCAAAGTACCTCATAATCTATAGTATTATAAATAAGAGTTAAATTGACTCACTCACCAACGTCCATGCAACACTACTTAAAGCTAGAAATATGCGATTTCGAGAAAATACTTTTCGTACCGAAACAAAGCGTAACTTTTCTTTTTTAATGTGTGTCTTATCCAGTGGCGAAGGGTGATAGTTTCCACAAGGTAGTCCTAATATACTACTACTACTACTACTACTAATAATAATAATATCACTTGGATTACTTGTATCATCTTATAAATTAATTTCAAGCCTCAGTTTTTCTTCTCATCAAATAGTCCATTATTTTCTTCTTGAAAGCTGAAATCGTAGCTAATATCCTTAAGAGTTCATTTCTATTGCAAATGAAGCTAACTCAGTAGATCTGTCGTTATTCATTCTGTTCCTCTGAAAGGTTTTAACTCCCTTTAGGGCACCCATGCTCATCTCACATGATGCTGAAGTAACTGGAAAACTCAGGCGTACATGTAACAAGCGAAGACATTCTGTGTACATTTCTTGCAGGTCGTTTGATATAATAAGAGCAACCCATATTATGCTTTATTTTTTGTGTAATTATGTTTTATTTTTTCCAAATTATGCTTTATTATGCTTTATTGTTAATTTCAGTCATTGTTTTATATTAATCGTGTATAATGTAAAATATTTACTGTACATTAAATATTCTAAATATCTTGATCTATTTGTTAATATTTTATGCAACGAGTTTCTTTCATGTTTAATGAAATTTCTACTTAATGCATATGCCATACTCCAGGGGTGCCCACAAGGGGGGGGCTATGACGCAAACTGCGTCATTGAAATATTTGGGGAGGTTAAAAATCTATATACGTAAATATGTTTGAGAGGGTGTAAAAATTAATCGAAAAGATTTTTTTTTTCCATGGAAGAACACATACGGATAGGCAATTGAGGGGGGTGCGTCATGGCCATGAGGGGGGGTGGGCACCACTGATTACTCGAGTCAGTTTCTGTTTCACTTGTGTGCGCCTTAGAGGTGGATATATGCAGAAAAGAAAAGTAAAAGATATCACAAAAAAATACAGAAAGTGCTCAAGTTCAAGAGGTACACATAACAATATAGTGTAGAGTTCTTGTGTACTATTCATTGTTGGCGGAGTTCTTTCTTTTCCTTCTTTCTCTCCACATCAAAGAATTACACCGAAAAGTTTACAGAAATAAAAATTAGCTTTTCATTGTTGCATTGTTATGCTCTCAATGATTTTGCTTTGTAAATATTGGTTTTAAAAAAATATATTAATGTAGTATGTTAAACTTGCAGTTATACAGAATTTTCCAAGAATTGTGCTATATATTTTAAATTATGCTTTATGCTTTAATTTCTAAAATTATGCTTTGTTATGCTTTTAAAATTAGTTTCTTCTGGACTCTTAAATAACCACAACCATGGTCAAGGTACTAACCATATGTCTAAATTGCTATTATGCTTTTTATGCTTTTGGGTTACTCTAAATATAGTGTATTGAAGTAGATTAATAAGTCTAACTAGGTAAGATGTTTAATTTCGGCGTAGTAGATGACGGTCAGTTAATTTCGCACTTCATCAACGTCGAAAGTAGGATAAAATTTCGTTTCCAATTTCTGCGTTGCGTTGCAGTTCGCAAAATTAAACGAAGTTCATATGTAATGGGACCTAATCTGTTCTTGCTCTTTATTGTTCGACATATCGAATCGAAGTCGAAGGCAGTTGAAAACTCGGCGTGAACACTGTATACATATGTGCAAGCGTCTAAGCACTGAGGCCGATCTCTCTAGTAGGTTATTAGTACCAACATGCTCCCTCGCGGGATTTCTTGAGTACCGTGGAGATCATACCACTGCTAGCCGAGACACTGCTCGGACGGCCTCAAGTAGTGATCGGACAATAAAATATTTTTCAAAATGAATGAATTATAAATTATAATTACTGAAAGAAAATGGGTAGTCCGGGCCTCAGGACCTCTTACCATCTTTCGTCACTGGTCCTATTGGCGGAGGAAGGGGGTAAGCCTAGCATCGTGGGGCATTAAACTCAAAGATTTCCTTTCATTTTATTTTTTCTTTTACTTAGATGTTACGAGTCTCTCATATAGATAGTTTGCCATGAAAAACAAGCTTTACACACATGTTTAAAGGCACTCTTACTCCTGATAAGCTCTATTCTTAACCCTACACTACATTTCAGTTGCAAAGTTATATGTTTTATTCTTTTTCTTTCCCCAACCCTTTTTCTTTACCTTAGGCATCAAAATTTACCATCTGCTGGTGCAAATAGAGAGTATTAAACTCGAAAGTGGATGCTTAAGATTTATTATGTATTATTTATTATTTAACCGTGGTTTAGTCGTATTGTTAGCGTGCGCGACCTCTATGAGCAAGATCTCCGATTCTTTACCCGCTGGGAGCACTTACATTTTGTGCTATTGACCCAACATAATGAAGAAATTGCGGAGCTGCCTGAATTAAGAAGGTGGCAAACTCCGATCAAGAAAGGTGGAAATAATAGCCTGGGAACCGATTCGGTGGCTGCTCATCGCCAAGTTGAACGTGAGCCACCTGGCTACCATAGTCTTTCATAGCTGTAGCTCCAGGAAGTTCAATTTAGTTATTCTTAGCAAGGGACTCCTCATAATCTTTATGGAAGTGGATTTTTGGTATTGATTGAAACTGTGATATGTTGTAGATATTGCGATCCTGAGAAAAAGTCTCAATGGAGACAACCACCAATCACTCACCGCTTGGCCACTACAGGGCCACTTTCTTGAAAACATCCGAGTATAACGATGTTCTCGATTTCAGTAAAAATGAATGAATTCGTGATATGTTGTACATCTTGTCATCATGAGGAAAAATCTTAATGGGCACAACCGCCAATCATTGATCGTTTGGCCACTTTTTTGACAACAACGAGTACAAAAATGTTCTGGATTTCGGTGGAAAGGAACGAGACTGTGATATTTTGTAGATGTCGTGATCCTGAAAAAAAAAGTGTTAATTTGTGGCTACCGAATAACTGTAAGTCAGTTAGTAGAGCATTTGCTCGTATTCGGGAGGTCGTCCCGAGCCAGTCATTCTGTTTAGGGTTTTCCGGGGCTTTTTTATCCCGGAAGATGAATTTTGGAAATGAAAATGAAATCTTTAAGTTTTACTTCCCACGGTTATGCCGGCTAGGCTAAAGGAGACGGTAGTGATAAGAAATGAATGAAATGCTAGAAGGAAGAAAGTGGGAGGAAGCGGGAGAACCCCGAGAAAACCCACGCGCACGATGTTTGTCCACCACAAAGTTAACTTGGCTCAAGCTGGGATAGAATCAAGCACTCGCATGCACTAGACGTGAACATTCTACCACTGTGCTACCGCGGCCCCAAGATGAAATGTTACCTATGCTTAAATGGTGTTTACCGCTACTTTCCCCATCCTTTTTCCAGGTTGTGGGATAGCATGAGAAGATTAAAACCTTTTCAAAGTTTCATACAATTCTATCAAATCCCAGATACTTTCTGTCGTTAAAAAATGTGGCCTTGTAGTGGTCTAACGGTCAGTGATTGGTAGTTGTGCCCATTGAGACTTTTTTCTTAGATTCACAATATGTACAACATCAGTTCCACCGATATCCACATTATAATTACATTCTACCGTTTGCTAAGAAGAGGCCGAACGTTGACTGATTGGTGGTTGTGCGCATTGAGTCTTTTTCGCAGGATTACAATATTGATAACATATCACGGTGTCAAGCAATTCTACCGAAATCCAGAAACCGTTACCTTCTGTTGTTGTTTCTTTGAAGTGCCCCTGTAGTGGCTAAACGGTCAGTGATGGGTAGTTGTATCCATTAAGACTTTTGTTCAGAATCATAATATCTATTACATATCACGGTTTCAAGCAATTCCACCGAGATCTAATTTCCATAAGGATTGTGTGGGGTTCTTTAGTCAATATCTCAATACTGTGTAACTAAAGAAAACTGAAAAGAATAAAAACTCTTTTCTAATTTGTCTTTCTCACCAGCAATTCACCTAACCTCTTTGTACTGAAATAAAATACTAAATTTCGTGCCGCAAGAGCCAGTAATGTACTCTGGTCTATCATATGGCCCACATTTCTGCCGGTGAAGCCATGTAATGTTTGGTGTAAGTGTGCGTTTGTGTGTGTAAACGCACTTCTCCGTTGTGACAATCATTAGTGTTCTCCACTATATGTTTCTATCTATACCACTTTCTAATATTGCACCAATAATTGCATTTGGAAATTTCGAAATTATTATCATGTGTTGACGTAGTTAAGATTTTTCCTTTCATATCTATATTATATAAAAGTAACTCATTTATCAACGTAAAAGGCATACTATTGAAGTCAAAAACACAATTTGAACAGGAAACTTCTTTTGCCTTGAAAACAGGGAAGTTACATTTAT
Source organism: Thermobia domestica (assembly GCF_964235325.1). NCBI lineage: Eukaryota > Metazoa > Arthropoda > Insecta > Zygentoma > Lepismatidae > Thermobia > Thermobia domestica. Next base: position 51,010,365 of record NC_137465.1, read on the forward strand.
TTTTCAAAAAATATGTATCTCACATTAAGAAGATAAAATTTTGCATATGAGCTTCCCATGAAAAATAACAATATGGGTTTAAGTACTTTCTCCGATTTTGAGAATTACCTTCCCCTATGAGGGAATGAGGGAAAAGGAGCAATTTCCATCTTGCAAATTTCAACTCTTTATTGTGAAGCTACGAAGTTTCAGGATTCACTCAAGTTAAATGTGTAAAAATCGATATTTAAACTCTTAATTTAATATTAATAGAAAATCATCAATTTGGCTTCTAATGGTGAAAGGGAACAATTTCTATAACACTTAAATTTCCGATTATTTATACAGAAAAGAAAACTTTTTGAGTCTTCGTTTAACATGGAGCTAAAACGTCTGGTATACGAACTCCTAATTGAAATTAATACAACACGTGTTTCAGCATTTTCACAAGCTTTACTCCTGAACGAAACGAATTATATTATTAAAATATTCGATTCTTCATTCAGAAAATTCTTGATATGTGTATTCAGTTAAGTTGTAAGTGTGAAATTCGATATATAATCAATAGGGCATCCCAAAAGCATAAAAAACATTATAGCAATTTAGACATATGGTTCGTACCTTGAACATGATTGTGGTTGTCTAAGGGTCCAGAAGGAACTAGTTTTAAAAGCATAATAAAGCATAATTTTAGAAAATAAAGCATAAAGTATAATTTAAAATATATAGCACAATTCTTGGAAAATTCTATTAGAACAATTCCTGGAAAATTCTGTTTAACTGCAAGTTTTAACATAGTGCATTAATATTTTTTAAAACAATATTTGCAATGCAAAATCATCGCGAGCATAAAAATGTAACAATGAAAAGTTTATTTTTATTTCTGTAAATTTTTCGGTGTAATCCTTTGATGTGGAGAAAAGAAAAAAGGAAACGAAGAAAACATTCTACCAACAATGAATAGTTCACAGGAACTCCACACTGTATTGTTATGTGGACCTCTTGAACTTGGGCACTTTCTGGTACTTTTTGGTGGCATTTTTCTTTTCCTTTCTGTATATATGCACCTCTAAGGCACATACAAGTGATAGAAAAAAATGACTCGAGTAAAGCATATTTTTTACAGTGCAATAAGTAGAAAATTCATTAAATATGAAAGAAACTGGTTGCATAAAATATTAATAAATAGATCAAGATATTTAGAATATTTAATGTATAGTAAATAGGCCTATTATACATTTATACACGATCAATGTAAAACAATGATTGAAATTTACAATAAAGCATAATAAAGCATAATTTGAAAAAAATAAAGCATAATTAAACAAAAAATGAAACATAATGTGGGTTGCTCTAATCAAATAACGAAAAATGTGTGAACATGTGTTGCAGCGTTTTCAACAATTCCGCTTCTAAAAGAGAAAAAAGGGACAATGTTTACATTATTGAGATTTCTGATAGCAATTTCATTAAATTTTATTTTTACTGTGTGAAGGAAGAGCACTTCTACTTTTTCTATTATAATTATTCATTTGCTTTAGTAAACATATTTAAATAAACATAAAACAGCTAACTCCATTTGGGGGGAAGGATGTCATTCGGGGGACCGGGCCCCATTTGCTCCCGTGGTTACACCTCTACGTTACGGTTACAATACAAAATTCAATATAGTAGCTACTTACAGTAAGTTAATATGCTTTGTATAACTGTACCTTGTTCTCATTAAAATCTAATTTTCAAGTAGTTTTAATTGTAACTACAACCCATTCCGTTTTTTTTTTCAGCGTAAGGGACATAATTTATACTCATCTTAAAGGAAAGTATTGCATTCTCAAAAAAACGGGGGGGAAGGGGGAAGAAATGGAATTTCAAACTATTACATCGTTACTGTGCCTCGAAGAACCGCTATGTGACGTTTTTGTCGAAAATCAGTTATATCTTGCTAATAAACCTGAAAGCTGTCATGCAGCGTCCCTTATAATGTGAAAAGTGAATATTCAATTGTTTCGCCACAATAATGAAAAAATAATAGATTGGAATGAAATGCTTCAAGTTCTCATCACGTACGTATTGATTCTCTATGTGCTTATAAAAGCGCAAAAGATAAATCGAAATGTGCTGCGTAAACACAAAACTAGTAATAATACAATATTGTTGAAGCAACTACGACAAGGTGACCAGATGTCCCGTTTTAGCCGGAACAGTCCCTTATTTTCAACCGTTGTCCCGTTTTTATCTGATTCTCAAACGGGACGCCTAAATGTCCCGTTTTTAAGCAGGAGTCTCGTAATTATTATTCAAAATATAAATGGTGAATGCAAATTCTACGCTTTTTCGTACCGACATTCATTGGGAAGGTTCAGTCGTGCCTAGAACTTCTGAATGTTCAAATGGGAATTGAGTGTTCTGTGGTTCAAGTGTAAATTGAGTTGGAATTCTGAGTGTTCAAGTAGTTAAAAGTATTGTTGGCTTGTACTTAAATTAGAAGTGCTGTGTCATCATTCTTACTTATGTATTTTGTAAATTGAAAACACTGCTGAGTCCCAAAATGCAATGTGGAAGTCACTCCAGTAGTCGTATTGCTAAATGTAACCTTCGTGTGAGGTCTTTCTTCAATAAATAGCCGACAATTAGCTTTTGTAAGCGTAGCAGATGCTTCTTTTGGAGGTGTCTCGTAATTTCATCATTGTGTCAATTAAGGAAGTAACAAAGTGTCAATTTATTGTGACATATGGATGTTGCACAATACTTGAACCGTAGGAGGTGAGAAAGACATGTTAAATAAGTTAGTTTCATGTATTTAGAAACATGGGAAACTCTGGATAAAGCATAGCTATATGTTAGGTAAGAATGGTGTAGGAGGGAGGGAGCCCTTTGACGGAATAACGAACGTAACATAGACACCTGCTTGTATGTGTGTGTTCCAGGGTTTTTGGAGGTGGAGGGAGCGAACTGTGTTCTGGACATTGCTTAATGGGAGAGTGTGACTTCTACTGCATGGAAACTGAAAAATATGTGAAAAAAAGAAAGAAATAGGAATCATTATTTTAACGACAGAGAATTTAAGAATGAGATAGGTACGTGTCACTTTTTAAAAGTTAATGTATTGCTTCCCCATACGGAAAGACCACACATAAGATGGAGGGGTGAAGTGTGTTTTTGTTTTGTGAGCAAAGGATCACTTTAAACGGGTGTTTGACTTCTTACGCATTTTGTTAAGACCTTGCCACATACGTAGAGGGGGAAAAAAAGAGTGAGCGTTCCTACCTGAGTTGCAAAGAGGAAAAAAAGAGTGAATGAATGTGTACGCAAGACAACTTTCCCTTTTGTGCTTTTGGAAGAAGTGTTGAAGGAAGATTTCTGTAGGTATTTCCGCATAAATGATTTTATCCTTTTAAAAACTAGAGTAATGAATTAATTATTTATGAATATTAATGAGATGATAATGAATATTAATGAGATGCTAAAGAAAAGGATTACAAAGAATGGATTTTACTGTTTTTCGTATATTTAGAGGCATTTTGCGGATATATGTAATATACAGCACTGCGTATTGTACATAAATGTATGAGATAATGTGGAAGGAAATGCGCGCAACTCTAAGAAACATATTTTATGTAATGATATTGTATTTTCAGTAGCTGATATGGGATTTTAGCATAGAATATCATTTTTTTTGGATACTGCATGGGTCTAATGGGGTACGAAGCTTAGACGAATGACAAATTGCATGTATTTGTGATTAGTTTGTAAGTGGGTACATCTATGTGTAGGTGATATGGGATTTTAGCATAGAATATCATTTTTTTGGATACTGCATGGGTCTAATGGGGTACGAAGCTTAGACGAATGACAAATTGCATGTATATATGAATACTTTGTAAGAGGGGTACCTGTATGTGTAGGTGATATGGGATTTTATCATAGAATATCATCTTTTGGATACTGTAAGGGTCTAATGGAGTACGAAGCTTAGACGAATGACAAATTGCATGTATTTGTGATTAGTTTGTAAGTAGGGTACAATTATGTGTAGGTGATATGTGATTTTAGCATAGAATATTATGTTTTGGATACTGTAAGGGTCTAATGGTGTACGAAGCTTAAACAAATGACAAATTGCATGTATTTGTGATTAGTTTGTAAGTAGGGTACAATTATGTGTAGGTGATATGTGATTTTAGCATAGAATATTATGTTTTGGATACTGTAAGGGTCTAATGGTGTACGAAGCTTAAACAAATGACAAATTGCATGTATATATGATTAGTTTGTAAGTGGGTAGATGTATGTATGTATGTATATTGGTTTGATATCGGACAGGAATATATGTATCATATTGTAGACATATTATCTTTCCTTTGCATGTAAGTGTTTTAAGCATGTGTTCTTGGTTGCGTAGCTTTAGGGGGCTATAGTAGGATGGATGCAAACACCTAAAGTGTTTCTATTGTAGGGTTATATATATTGTAGAGCTGTATATGTTGTTGTGGTGATACGCTATGTGAATGCAAACACATGAACTGATTGTATTATATTAATATTGGATTATATTGTAGGTTTATATTGTGATTGTATATGTATATAGATTATCTTGAATACCATGTTAGAATGTATATATTGTGATTTTTACATACGTAGATGCTTGCCAAAGATGTTCTAGGGGGTATTTGAAGCACAAAGAATATCACTGTGTTATAACCCATTTACATATAGATATCTTTTCACTACAGTATTCTAATGTGTTATATTGATACCTTTACTGACTTCTAAGATGCTTGTTCATCGTATAGTAGACATTATGACAACAATATGGTTTCGAACTTACGATCATTTATTGTAAGAACATAAAATACGTATAAATAACCTTATATGAAGCATAGGTATTGTTCCTTTATCTTATATAGAATACAGATACTTCGTATGATATCAATATTTGTTTGGAGGAATAAAACATAGTATTATAAATTGTAACGCTTTATTGTATTTATATACTCTACAATAATGTATTTTGCAATATTGGCATATTGATATACATATATAGATATATTTAAATAAGATATTTACTATACTTAGAATATTCTTAATAACTTATTGACATATTTACATTATATATACGTACAAGTACCAACAGATAGGAAAACTTATGGACATATTTGATGATATTATGACATTATAGTACCTTTAGACAGTCTACTATTTACATATATACAGAATACCATTCATTTCACGCACTTAATACTTTGATAACCATATGGCAATGTTCTATAGTCAGTAATACTGTTATGATTTAATCGTCGTCTTTTATTTTGAACTTTCTGATGTGTTTTAGTTTCAGACTTGGATACAATGACAAACCCAGGCTTACGAACAATTCTTCCTGGATTGTGTAACTGTTTTTTGTCAGCTTTATCTCGAACTAGTTGATAAAAATGATCAAAGTTAATTTCTTGTCGTGTACGATGATTTAAAGTAATTCCTCTAATTTTAAATACATAATCTACTTTCCCTGTTTGAACTTCTTTCATCCTATAGGCATAATTTTTTGGCCCTAAGCCTATAAAGGCATCAATTTCCCACCCATCAGGAACTTCATTAGTTAACTCACCTAAATAGGAACCCAAAGAAAGTGGAGGCTTTTCATTACGTTGCTGTACAAACATAATACTATCAGTGTCGCAGTACAATACACGCTCAGGATCTATAACTGTTAGTAACTCATAAAGTTTTAGACGTGCCCAAGAGGTGATGAAGGCTGCAAGGACAACATTGGAAAATTTCCATGGCTTGTTTTTGTTTTCAATGTTTTTATATGATACAATGAGATGCCGCTCTCCAATAGGCAATACAGTTTGTACCTCATATTGTGGTGCCCATAGATAACTTAAAAATTTTTCTGGAGTATCTACAATTACAGATTGAGATAAATCTGTTCTTTGTCCCCATTTCCCATACAAGGAATTGAGAAATATTTTGGAAATATATCTTAGACCTGGATTTGATTCAATGTTATTTTCCGTTAACTGAATGCATTCATGTTCATAATAGTCTGCAATATATTTTTCTTGATCTTGTTTAGTTTTGCACCAGCTAGGAAATCCTGAAGACTCCTGCTTCATTTTTAAGAAGGAATTGACATAATCTTTAAACAGATTATTTTCTGATCCGGATAATTTGAATTCCCAAATTTCGATAATTTGTAGAATTTTGTATCCGAGATCTAAAGCCACATGAAGTTCAGGAGTACAGTATGTACCAGTAAGGACACGCTCGGCATCATTATGGATGCAATTGTTGTCACTTTGTTCCATACACGTACGGCATAACCCAAACAAAAGGCGATCATTACATGTATATGGTAAAATTGGAAAATATAAGTCTTTGGGAGGCAAGATACTACATTTTACTAATCCATGAATACTTCGCACTTGTGGAAAGTCAGGCCCCTTGTATATTATAGGTTTTCCTATAGGCAATGGCTTACGTGCCATTACCCAGGGGTAAAGACTGGTAACATCATAATATGACACAAACTCTTCGCTGGTACATTCGTACAAGGCATTAAAACATTCTGTACGCCCACCATGAAAACTATCTTTAGGTACCAGATGATCAACAAGATCATGACACTGTGTTTGAATAAACTGTTGTAATTTCTTATCATTTTTTACCATGTGGTCCCATTCACATTCCCACATTTGAATGACATTAAGATTTAATTTTTTAAGAAATGCTATTTTTGTGGTGGTGTTTTCATACCGATCTTGTAGCGATGTACCTTGTTTAGAGGATGAATCTAGGGACACGTGTCGTAGTGTAGGATAGCAGTTTAAACATCCGTGATAGTAACATCCATGAAATTCGTAAACTGTATTTGTTTTACTTTCAAATCCATCAACCTTATACCTTCCAAATCGTTTTTCTAAACCATTTCCAGAATGAAGAATTTTATTACCAGTAGTACGTTCTAAGTATCGTAGCCAGTACATTGCCTTCAGACTTTGACGATCACGATGGTCAAACCCATAAGGTGGAATAATTGGAATAATTTCTTTGGGTAAATATAAGGTACGATATGTTAGTATTGCCAAACTAGCAATAGTTGACGCGACGATAAAACATTGAATACCATTTGTTTTGTCTTCAATTAAGTTTGAAAATTTAATGACAGCCTCTGCTAAAATTTTAACATCATTCCGACAATATTCAATCATTTCCTTTTGGAGATTATACTCCTCATTACTTGCAACACGTTCTTTGTGCCATATGATAAGTTGCTCTCGATCTTCACTGTTTCTTGAATCAGGATCAAAATATTTTAGATCAGGAATTTTGCCTATATAATTTTGGTTTTCTAATGTATTAAACAAGTACGGGAAATCTCCCTTTCGTAAATTTGCAGAAAGACCTAACGTCTTAGGTAATTTAGATAATTTAACTCCCATATACAGATATGTGTCACGGAAGTAAATCTTTTGTCCTAAACGCATTTCAATAATTTTTTGCCCTGACATTATTACTTCAGGTGTAAAATGATGGTTTATGATCAAAGTTTTAGCACAGAATTGCATATCATAATTACTGCCATTATGGGAAAGCACAATGATTTTTTTAAACATTGGTCGAGTTATTAATACATGATTAACAAATTCTTCAATGTTGTTGAAATCAAACGAACGGAACCCATTTTTATCACCGCATACAAAACATGTATCATCAAGGTTCATGTCCTTACACTTGTAACAAGCATGAATACAATTTACAAAATTTACATGATGTTCTTGTTCTCCCTGTTCATTTTTAGGAAGTAACATTGTTTCTACATCAAAGATAATGTACAAAAAGGTATCTACATGTTGCATCATAGCCGTTTGAACAAAACAAATATGGTCATCGCTTACATATGTGTAACATGTTTTACAATAACGTTCACCACATTCATGTTCAGACTTGCGTGAACGCATGTCAATTATAGTACCACAAAGGACACAAATTTTCTTTGTTTCGCATAAACTTTTTCCGCAAACATTTATCGCTTTATGATTAGCAAAACATTCTTCTGAAGAAAACAGTCTATGACAATCAAAGCATTCAACTTTAATATTATTATCATTATTAGAAACATTATGATACTTTTCGCACATTGGACATTTGAAGTTACACTTATGATTTTGTGTATGATGATAACCTTTCAAACAATACTGACAATATTTCCGTTTGTTTAATAGTGTTGTAATGTTGGTAATTAATTCGTAGTGTCCTTCACTGTACAAAATCAAAATTTTCTTTGATGCATGTATTCCAGGATAAATTACATTATAGTTTCGAGTTAATCCGTTCTTTTCGTAAACAACAATTTGATAATGAGGCGCTAGCTTATTTTGAAACTTTTTTACATCATTAATAGTACATCCATCATGGATTTCAATGTCAACTTTAGCACTGACACACAAATCCTTTGCTTGTTTCATCAATCGTTCAGAATGATTTTTCAATTCATATACGTAGTTATAACGATGATCAGCCCTACCCATTCCAAGAATAATACTCTTGGGAAGACAATACACATCCTTTTCTACAGGAATAGTACATTGTTCCAGGTGTGTTACAAGATCAACAAATTTTGATGAACCCCTTGTTCGTCCCCTACCTTTACGTGAATCAACAATATGAATTTTGAAATTTACTTTATCACCTAATAAATAATTTTCATTACTATTTAAAACATTTTCAATTTTACGAAATAGAATGTCAGAGCTTAAATCCGACTTTTGACGCCACGAAATGTATATTGGTTTATTAATGGTAGAAGCAGAACTTTCTATTGTTATACCAACATACATATCATCATCGGCATCATTTAAAACGTGATCCTTTACAAATTTAAATAACAACTGAATATATTTTTCAGGATCATCTATTCCGCTAGTTTGCATACGTTCAATTGTAACTTCCTTTCCTGTAAGTCCAAAATAACTATATTGTTTGATTCTACTATTAACAATACGAAAATATTCATTTGTTTTACCACTCCCATACATGGTAGGCTGTGATACAGTATTAGTATTAGAACTTGGAAAGTTTATAAAATTTTCCATGAAAACGCTAAAATCATTTGTAGTTAAACTATTAGCTTTTCCTTCAGACACAAGTTCCATAAACTTTTCACGTGTTAAATTCTTTATATTATCTTGACGAAAGAAGCCTACATGATATAAATCAATAATATCTTTTGCAGACTTACATTTTTTCAAAACAACATGAGGATCACAACCAAAATGCATAAACAACGCCTGCAATAACTTGGAATAAGCTTCATTGCTTACCCTTGCACCCGTAGCATGACATTGTGTTATCACTTCCCATGTAAATAAAACTTCGTTTGGATTTTCATATCCACGTGCTTGTTGTGCCGCCAACATGGTACAGATGACAGACTGTCCTTCCATTGTATGATTAACACACTAAATATGTAATTGCAATTTGAATTATTTTGTCTTATACAGTAAATATTTTATACAATGATGTACACAGAACTTTGATATTTCTTTCACAGTTTTTAAATGATAAGGTTTCGTAAGTAGCCTTTTATGATATAATTTACAATGTGTTGACCAAAGATACACTTTTTAAGAATTTTTTACACTTACCAGTAAGTATAATAATAAAACTTTCCCGAACTTGTTTCAGTTCACAACAAATTTAGTTGTAAGTTTACCGACACTACACTTGAAAGCTTGTCGGGAATTGCACTAACACTTGCCGTTAACTACAATCATAAAACTTCCCGTAACTTTTTTCAGTTTAGTATCGATGCACTACCACTTGTCACTCACTAACTATATTTTTAGTTCACCGAAGATATATTTTTAAGTTTATCGGTTAATCCTTTAGCACTTTCCGATAATTGTAATTTACAAAGCGCCGTAATAAAATTGATTTAGACTAATTACAGCACTCAAAGTACAAACAGGAAGTGTGTTTACTTTTTATTGATTGCTTATTATCAACACTAATAAATGGAAATTCCAAGAACTCCACACGAAGATTTCCGAAGATTGCCGAAGGTTCCCGAAGTTTCCGAATATTGCCGAACCTAACCGAAGATGAACATAAGAGTTTATCCACAATTTCTGTACATGTTGGTTAATGTACCACACGAATAGTTCCGAAAATTGCCGAACTTAACCGAAGATGTACACGTTTAGTAAATGTAAATTGGAAAAGACTTGTAACTTTAAGATATATTTCAAAGTTTATTATTATTAGATGTAACTTTATAACAAAATTGGTATTTAAAATAAATGATTTAACAACAAAAAGTATACCAATGATTGGCTTTACTTTAACAGTAGTAATTCTATAGTGCGCGGCGCGGCTTGCTGCGCTGGATTTATACTTTCAAAATTTAATCTCGTACCCAAACGCATTTCGTTTTGTAATCTCGTACCCAAAGGCATTTGGTTTGTAATCTCGTACGCAGGTGCTTTAACATATTTTAAATTAATAATACAGATATTACACAATATGATGTAATTTGTAAATGCACTATTAAAGTTTGCAACACTTGAAATAATTATAACTACTTGTTTGTATGCTTTTCCATTGTGTTATCGGTCTAAAAAATTCCTTTGTTAGTAATGCTAGGAATTTCTTTTGTTTGCTTTGCTACAGGTGTTTAAACTGGTTTAAACTGGTTTAAACTAGTTTATTGTTTTTTGTTATACAATTATTGAGTTCTGCAGGAACTTTGTTGTTAATTTTTTTTTATTTGTTTGCTTCATTAGAAGCTCAGAGGAATTACATTTCGAAAATATTAAAATTATCAAACATAAACTTGAACATAAGAAAGTTATTTTTAACACATCACAAGACGATTAAACTTAAAATTTATTACATGAAACTTTTTGATTGTTAAATGGACAAGTAAAATTTAAGTCAGTGTTGCAATTGAATACACAAACTAAAAGTAAAAGAACAAGTTACCAAAAGTAAAGTGTAGAAACATAACTTAAAACACAATGTTGCAATCTAAATTGCAAAGAAAATTAAAAATACAACTTACAAACAAAATGTACAAACCGAAAATAAAAAGTGCAGAAACAAAAATTTAAAAAAACAATGTTGCAATCTAACATACAAAACGGAAAATAAAAAAAAAATATAAAAGCAAAACTTAAAACACAATGTTGCAATTAAAAATGCAAAGCTAAAAAATACAGAACCAAAACTTAAAACAGTGTTGCAATCAAAAATACAAGAGCAAAAGTTTAAAATACAATGTTGCAATCCAAATTGCAAAGAAAAAATTAAAAGTACAAGTTTAAAAATTGAAACATTCAAAGCTAAAATACAGAATCAAAATACAATGTTGCAATCCAAATTGCAAAAGAATATTAAAAGTACAACTTTAAAACACAATGATACATTTTCAAATTCAAAACAAAATAAAAATTACAAGTGAAGAATTAAAAAATGCAAACTGAAAACTAAAAATGCAGAATCAAAATACAATGTTACAATCTAAAATACAAAAGGAAATTAAAAGTACAACATTAAAACACAATGTTACATTACAAATTCAAAACAAAATAAAAATTACAAGTTAAGAAATAAAAATGCAAACTGAAAACTAAAAATGCAAAAGCAAAAAATTTTAAAAACACAATGTTGCAATCTAAAATACAAAAGGAAATTAAAAGTACAACATTAAAACACAATGTTACATTACAAAATCCAAAACAACATTAAATTTACAAGTTAAGAAATAGAATTAGAAACTAAAATAAAAAAATACCAAAAGAAAATTCAAAACAATGTTGCAATCCAAATTGCAAAGAAAAATAAAAAATACAAACATGAGACATACAAACATTACCTAGTAGTATACGGACCTTATTCCCCAAAATGTGTTGCAAACTCATGTCATTAAAATAATGACGGTAAAAGTACAGATCCGTATACTACTAGATAATGTTTTCAGTTTGCATTTTTATTTCTTAACTTGTAATTTTTATTTTGTTTTGAATTTGTAATGTAACATTGTGTTTTAATGTTGTACTTTTAATTTCCTTTTGTATTTTAGATTGTAACATTGTATTTTGATTCTGCATTTTTAGTTTTCAGTTTGCATTTTTAATTCTTCACTTGTAATTTTTATTTTGTTTTGAATTTGAAAATGTATCATTGTGTTTTAAAGTTGTACTTTTATATTCTTTTGCAATTTGGATTGCAACATTGTATTTTGATTCTGTATTTTTAGCTTTGAATGTTTCAATTTTTAAACTTGTACTTTTAATTTTTTCTTTGCAATTTGGATTGCAACATTGTATTTTAAACTTTTGCTCTTGTATTTTTGATTGCAACACTGTTTTAAGTTTTGGTTCTGTATTTTTTAGCTTTGCATTTTTAATTGCAACATTGTGTTTTAAGTTTTGCTTTTATATTTTTTTTTATTTTCCGTTTTGTATGTTAGATTGCAACATTGTTTTTTTAAATTTTTGTTTCTGCACTTTTTATTTTCGGTTTGTACATTTTGTTTGTAAGTTGTATTTTTAATTTTCTTTGCAATTTAGATTGCAACATTGTGTTTTAAGTTATGTTTCTACACTTTACTTTTGGTAACTTGTTCTTTTACTTTTAGTTTGTGTATTCAATTGCAACACTGACTTAAATTTTACTTGTCCATTTAACAATCAAAAAGTTTCATGTAATAAATTTTAAGTTTAATCGTCTTGTGATGTGTTAAAAATAACTTTCTTATGTTCAAGTTTATGTTTTGATAATTTTAATATTTTCGAAATGTAATTCCTCTGAGCTTCTAATGAAGCAAACAAATAAAAAAAATTAACAACAAAGTTCCTGCAGAACTCAATAATTGTATAACAAAAAACAATAAACTAGTTTAAACCAGTTTAAACCAGTTTAAACACCTGTAGCAAAGCAAACAAAAGAAATTCCTAGCATTACTAACAAAGGAATTTTTTAGACCGATAACACAATGGAAAAGCATACAAACAAGTAGTTATAATTATTTCAAGTGTTGCAAACTTTAATAGTGCATTTACAAATTACATCATATTGTGTAATATCTGTATTATTAATTTAAAATATGTTAAAGCACCTGCGTACGAGATTACAAACCAAATGCCTTTGGGTACGAGATTACAAAACGAAATGCGTTTGGGTACGAGATTAAATTTTGAAAGTATAAATCCAGCGCAGCAAGCCGCGCCGCGCACTATAGAATTACTACTGTTAAAGTAAAGCCAATCATTGGTATACTTTTTGTTGTTAAATCATTTATTTTAAATACCAATTTTGTTATAAAGTTACATCTAATAATAATAAACTTTGAAATATATCTTAAAGTTACAAGTCTTTTCCAATTTACATTTACTAAACGTGTACATCTTCGGTTAAGTTCGGCAATTTTCGGAACTATTCGTGTGGTACATTAACCAACATGTACAGAAATTGTGGATAAACTCTTATGTTCATCTTCGGTTAGGTTCGGCAATATTCGGAAAACTTCGGGAACCTTCGGCAATCTTCGGAAATCTTCGTGTGGAGTTCTTGGAATTTCCATTTATTAGTGTTGATAATAAGCAATCAATAAAAAGTAAACACACTTCCTGTTTGTACTTTGAGTGCTGTAATTAGTCTAAATCAATTTTATTACGGCGCTTTGTAAATTACAATTATCGGAAAGTGCTAAAGGATTAACCGATAAACTTAAAAATATATCTTCGGTGAACTAAAAATATAGTTAGTGAGTGACAAGTGGTAGTGCATCGATACTAAACTGAAAAAAGTTACGGGAAGTTTTATGATTGTAGTTAACGGCAAGTGTTAGTGCAATTCCCGACAAGCTTTCAAGTGTAGTGTCGGTAAACTTACAACTAAATTTGTTGTGAACTGAAACAAGTTCGGGAAAGTTTTATTATTATACTTACTGGTAAGTGTAAAAAATTCTTAAAAAGTGTATCTTTGGTCAACACATTGTAAATTATATCATAAAAGGCTACTTACGAAACCTTATCATTTAAAAACTGTGAAAGAAATATCAAAGTTCTGTGTACATCATTGTATAAAATATTTACTGTATAAGACAAAATAATTCAAATTGCAATTACATATTTAGTGTGTTAATCATACAATGGAAGGACAGTCTGTCATCTGTACCATGTTGGCGGCACAACAAGCACGTGGATATGAAAATCCAAACGAAGTTTTATTTACATGGGAAGTGATAACACAATGTCATGCTACGG